>NC_048585.1:62203057-62218057 GCF_013265735.2 Oncorhynchus mykiss | reverse complement strand
ACGGAGTTGACTTGACCCAGCAGTTCTTAAAGAGACTGTCCCTCTGTAGCCTGGTTCCGGATCTCTTTGTGCTCTTGCCAGCTCTATTGCTCATTGTCACGACAGTACAAGCAGACCGGCTGGCTCCCAGGCTAGTCTTGATAATGTTTTAGCACTGTGTGTGTTTTAGTCATCATGTACAGTGCCCACCCCCACACAGGACAGCAAACAGGAACAATATCTGATGTGTGTTTTAGTCATCATGTACAGTACCCACCCCCACACAGGACAGCAAACAGGAACAATATCTGATGTGTGTTTTAGTCATCATGTACAGTGCCCACCCCCACACAGGACAGCAAATAGGAACAATATCTGATGTGTGTTTTAGTCATCATGTACAGTACCCACCCCCACACAGGACAGCGAATAGGAACAATATCTGATGTGTGTTTTAGTCATCATGTACAGTGCCCACCCCCACACAGGACAGCAAATAGGAACAATATCTGATGTGTGTTTTAGTCATCATGTACAGTACCCACCCCCACACAGGACAGCGAATAGGAACAATATCTGATGTGTGTTTTAGTCATCATGTACAGTGCCCACCCCCACACAGGACAGCGAATAGGAACAATATCTGATGTGTGTTTTAGTCATCATGTACAGTACCCACCCCCACACAGGACAGCAAATAGGAACAATATCTGATGTGTGTTTTAGTCATCATGTACAGTGCCCACCCCCACACAGGACAGCGAATAGGAACAATATTTGATGTGTCCAATTCACGGAAGTGACGAATTCGTGTGCTTCCCTTTACTCAATAATTTGTCAATAGTACAGTGTACCCTGAAAGGCTACGATTAAATATTGATTGCTAAATGATTAACTCTGCATCTACAATCTGTGCTGCCCAATCTCATCTATAAAGGCCAAACTGGTTTTGTCTCTCCTTTGGTAATTTACGTAGACAATTTCACAATTCCTTTTTTATATTTTTTAATTTTACCATGACAAGTCAGCGAACGACAAATTCTTATTTACAATGACGGCCTACCCCGGCCAAACCCGGACGACGCTGAACCAATTGTGCACCGCCCTATGGGACTCCAAATCATGGCCGGTTGTGATACAACCTGGATACCAAACCAGGATGTCTGTAGTGACGCCACCAGCACTAGAGACGCAGTGCCATATACCGGAGCTGCCTCACAATGACAATGGTCTTACGACCCCAAATATTGAAGTCTCCCTTGATGCTGAAAAAGCATTCAACAGAGTGGAATGTCTGCATTATCGCGGTTTTAGTTTGTTCCAATATTTGGATAAAAAAAATATTTATAATTCACCAATGGCAGAAGTGAAAATCAACATCCCAGTACTCATCCCCCTTCCTGTTGTCTCAAGGGACAAGGCAAGGCTGTCCGACCAGTGTAGGATTTTTCTGTGCTTTGGTCATAGAATCCTTTGCCGCACATGATTAGATCACATGACCAAATGAAAATGATTCCAATTGGAAAAGAGAACCATGTTAATCCTCATTGTATTGCGGATGATGTCTTGTTCTATCTCCTAGACCGATCATTGCTTTGAAGAGTTTGTTAAACTGTCTGATTATAAAGTCAATTGGTCAGAGATTATACTGAGATTATATCTACCGTCAACACCAAACGTTTACAAGACCAATTCAAATGGAAATGGTCCTTGAAGAATATGAAGTACTTGTCAATAATACACCCTGGACGCCTACATTAGAGAGAACATCCGAACATTAGACCCTGAAAGCCTACTGAAGGTCAGCAGACATTAGTCAGGCTCATGGTCTCGTCAATAGGTGGCCCCGCGACTTTAAAAATCCGTGTCACCCTCAGTCCAAATGGGAATGAAGTTACCTATATGGCTAAAGAGTCAGGGTTAGTTTCTGCTGTGTGAGACATGAGTTCAGATCCCTCCCCATTGACAAGGGAAGGGACAGTATGTTCTTGTGTAGTTTTTATTCTTACTTTATTTAAAAATATATATATTTTCTATATTGTTATTATTATTTCGACATTGTTTGGAAAGAGCTCTCAAGATAAGAATTTCACTGGACAGTTGTAGCCTGTCCAACTTTGAAAGTTTGACATTAAAAAGTAATCCTACGCATCAGTTTGAAATAGAAGACTAGGTTGACTCAATGTAAAAGTGACTCAGTGACAATCACAACATCCTCACTCATTTTTTAAACAAGAAATGAATGAGGTCTACTGCAACTTCAATCACCTATAGCTCCGTCATTGTGTACATCTAGCCCCATCATGCGCCCATTTCCAAAACGACACAATCACCGGAGCGGACCGAAAATTGGCCCAACCTGGGTTCCTACACGGACTATTTTGGTCGTAGCACGAGTTAAATGTATTCTTGAACTTCCAGAGTTGACTTTCTCGATTTATTCAGGTTAAACTATTTTAATTACAATGTCTAATATCACCAATTTATCCCGTGTCGTCCACGCATTGAGGGTCCGACGGCTGACAAATGTTTTTTGCTTGAAAACACCCGCTTTTGCTTGCAACTTGGCGAGATTCCTGCACTCGAACTACTCGTCCAGCAGAACTTTCCCAAAGCATCGGATTGAATGCGCTACACATTACACCTCTTCAGCAAAGAAGGACACCGTTAGGATAGGATGCGCGTCCGGGTTTTGGGGAGATACGGCGGCCTCAGGTAAGATAGACCTCGATGGTTGTAGTTGTCGAGGCACATGACTTGTTCTCTAGTCTAGCCAACTAGGACAGAGTTCATTCGCCTTGACCTCAGAGACGCTAGGGTTGCGTTACAAGTGGCACCCTATTCGCATGTAGTGCACTACTTTTGGCCAAGACCCTATAGTGTAGGGTGCTATAGAATTAAGCTCTTATATTCATGTGTTATGTCAGTTTATGACAACATTAACTATCTATCTACAAACATTATCAATGGATATGAGTATGGATAGCTTGGATCAATGTATTCACTTTTAGCAGACAAAGTATTTATGGAACTCTTCTCTCTCTGTCACTCTGTCTCTCTTTCTCTCTCTCTCTTTCTCTCTCTCTCTGTCTCTCTCTCTCTGTCTCTCTGTCTCTTTCTCTCTCTCTCTCTCTCTCTCTCTCTCACTGTCTCTCTCTCTCTCTGTGTCTCTGTCTCTCGCTGTCTCTCTCTCTCGCTGTCTCTCTCTCGCTGTCTCTCTCTCTCTCTGTCTCTCTCTCTCTGTGTCTCTGTCTCTCTCTCTCTCTGTCTCCCTCTCTCGCTCTCTCTCTCTCTCTCTCTCTCTCTCTCTCTCTCTCTTGCTCTCTCTCTCTCTCTCT
Organism: Oncorhynchus mykiss; assembly: GCF_013265735.2. Classification (NCBI taxonomy): domain Eukaryota; kingdom Metazoa; phylum Chordata; class Actinopteri; order Salmoniformes; family Salmonidae; genus Oncorhynchus; species Oncorhynchus mykiss. Next base: position 62,214,740 of record NC_048585.1, on the reverse strand, counting down.
CTCTCTCTCTCTCTCTCTCTCTCTCTCTCTTGCTCTCTCTCTCTCTCTCTCTTGCTCTCTCTCTCTCTCTCTCTCTCTCTTGCTCTCTCTCTCTCTCTCTCTCTCTCTCTCTTGCTCTCTCTCTCTCTCTCTCTCTCTCTCTCTCTCTCTCTCTCTCTCTTGCTCTCTCTCTCTCTCTCTCTCTTGCTCTCTCTCTCTCTCTCTCTCTTGCTCTCTCTCTCTCGCTCTCTCTCTCTCTCTCTCTCTCTCTCTCTCTCTCAGTCCCCCAGCTGATATACAGTGGGCAGATAGACTACCTGGTGTTTGACTACCTCAGTGAGATCACCATGTCTCTCCTCACCGTGGCCAAGACCAAGATGCCTGTGAGCTCATTACCTATCAATCATTCATTTTCTTGTCAATTACCTTTGAATCCCGGCTAGTATCAATAATCACCAGGTCAAGAAGCCTGTGAATCCACCTATTCATCCGTAACCTATCAATAACCAATATTAGTTATCTAATCAATCCATTTCTTCTTCTTTCAGAATATGGGTTATGCCCCTGACTTTGTCCAAATAGCTATAGCTCCCTTTATACATGACATCCATAAGAAAGGTAGGACCTTCATGTTAACCTTCCACATCAACATATTACTAGATATTTTATCATGTTGACATTACAAGTCGTGCGTGCTTATGTGCGTGTGTGTGTGTTTGTGTAGGTATCCGGGTGGTCAGTAATGTGTGTGTGTTTGTGTAGGTATCCGGGTGGTCAGTAATGTGTGTGTGTTTGTGTAGGTATCCGGGTGGTCAGTAATGTGTGTGTGTGTGTGTGTGTGTAGGTATCCGGGTGGTCAGTAATGTGTGTGTGTGTGTGTGTGTGTGTAGGTATCCGGGTGGTCAGTAATGTGTGTGTGTTTGTGTAGGTATCCGGGTGGTCAGTAATGTGTGTGTGTTTGTGTAGGTATCCGGGTGGTCAGTAATGTGTGTGTGTTTGTGTAGGTATCCGGGTGGTCAGTAATGTGTGTGTGTTTGTGTAGGTATCCGGGTGGTCAGTAATGTGTGTGTGTGTGTGTGTAGGTATCCGGGTGGTCAGTAATGTGTGTGTGTAGGTATCCGGGTGGTCAGTAATGTGTGTGTGTGTGTAGGTATCCGGGTGGTCAGTAATGTGTGTGTGTGTGTGTAGGTATCCGGGTGGTCAGTAATGTGTGTGTGTGTAGGTATCCGGGTGGTCAATAATGTGTGTGTGTGTGTGTGTGTGTGTGTAGGTATCTGGGTGGTCAGTAATGTGTGTGTGTGTGTGTGTTTGTGTAGGTATCCGGGTGGTCAGTAATGTGTGTGTGTTTGTGTAGGTATCCGGGTGGTCAGTAATGCTGGGGGTGTGAACCCGCTGGCTTGCGCTGCCGCTATACAGGAAGTAGTCAAGAAGGCGGGACTTGATCTCAAGGTCGCCGTGGTGACTGGCGATGACCTCATGGCTCAGGTATGTACGCTCAAATCAAATCCTATTTTATTGGTCACATGCACATGGTTAGCAGATGTTAATGTGAGTGTAGCGAAATGCTTGGCCTTCTTGGTCCTGACTGTGCAGTAATATCTAACAAGTAATCTAACAATTCCCCAACAACTACATCATACACACAAATCTAAATGGATGGAATAAGAATATGTACATATAGATATATGGACAGCTGAGCGACGTAGGCAAGATGATATAAGATGCAGTAAATACATATGAGATGAGTAATGTCAGATATGTAAACATTGTTAAAGCGACTAGTGACTTTCTATGTAGGCAGCAACCTCTATGTGCTGTTTAACAGTCTGATGGCCTTGAGATAAAAGCTGTTTTTCAGTTTCTCTGTCTCAGCTTTGATGCACCTGTACTGACCTCGCCTTCTGGATGATAGCGGGGTGAACAGGCAGTGGCTCGGGTGGTTGTTGTCCTTGATGGTCTTTATGGCCTTCCTGTGACATCGGGTGGTGTAGGTGTCCTGGAGGGCAGGTAGTTTGCCCCCGGTGATGCGTTGTGCAGACCGCACCACCCTCTGGAGAGCCTTGGGTTTGAGGGCGGTGCAGTTGCCGTACCAGGCGGTGATACAGCCCGACAGGATGCTCTCAATTGTGCATCTGTAAAAGTTTGAGGGTTTTAGGTGACAAGCCAAATTTCTTCAGCCTCCTGAGGTTGAAGAGGCACTGTTGCGCCTTCAACACGCTGTCTGTGTGGGTGGACCATTTCAGTTTGTCTGTGATGTTTATGCCGAGGAACTTAACTTACTACCTTCTCCACTACTGTCCCGTCGATGTGGATCGGGGGGGTGCTCCCTCTGCTGTTTCCTGAAGTACACGATAATCTCCGCTCTTTGTCATCATTGTCATAATTTCGTTCAATGCAATTCTCTATTGCTTTGCATTGTCGGGGTAGGTTCCTTGTTCCTGGTCAATCATTGGCTAATTGGTGAAATCAGCAGCCAGACAATATCTTCTTTAAGTAAATCAATAAAACCTTTATTAATTGCAGACAGAAGTTGACAATAGAAACACGTTTCAGAAATGTTTCTGCAAAATAAAACAGGTCAAAGTTGCGTTAATATACTTGCAGTCGACCCCTAGTGATGTAACTGCCTACATCAACACCTTCTACTCATGAGACCATGCCCATGCATATACAGTCATTTTCCATTCACGTTAGTTAGACAAACTTGCAGGTGAAAACGATAGTCCAGTGTTAAGGGCTCAGCAGTAATTTTCCATTCACGTGTGGCTTACAGTGGTGTGTCTGACTTGTCTCTTATCTATACTATTCCCCTGCAGGTGTCTGTGTCTGTGTATCTCGTTTAGCCTTGAGGCGCTTTCTCACAGACAACCTGTTTTGACCGCAATAACTCACACATCTGCTCAGACCGTTTCCTATAAGAGACAGAGACTAGAAAAGAACTGTGGAACAGTATTAAACCTTTTAATGCATATAATATATTGCTAATCTGTGGTCCAGGACCCTATAAATGTAGTGGGGGAGGGGTCTTATAGCCCTTCCCCTTCTATTAATACAACATAAGAATAATCAATTATTATAAAACATAAATCATTTTGTGCAGCCCCTATCATGACCCCAAGGTGACCCCCATTAGCATAGATTGCCAACTCCTCTCCTCCTACCTTTTCTCTCCTCCCTCCCTCCTTTCCTCTCCTCCTTTCCTCTCCTCCTCCCTCCTTTCCTCCTCCCTCCCTCCTTTCCTCTCCTCCCCCTCCTTTCCTCCTCCCTCCCTCCTTTCCTCTCCTCCCCCTCCTTTCCTCTCCTCCTCCCTCCTTTCCTTTCCTCTCCTCTCCTCCTCCCTCCTTTCCTCTCCTCCCCCCTCCTTTCCTCTCCTTCTCCCTCCTTTCCTCCTCCCTCCCTCCTTTCCGCTCCACCCCCTCCTTTCCTCTCCTCTTCCCTCCCTCCCTCCTTTCCACTCCTCCCCCCTCCTTTCCTCTCCTCCTCCCTTCTATCCTCTCCTCTCCTCTCCTCTAGAAAGACAGTCTGTCTGAGGTGAGAATGGCTGATGGGGTGAGCAGGTCTAAGCTGCCTACAACCGTCCACAGTATGAATGCCTACCTGGGGTAAGTCTGGGAACAATAGAAACACAATACTGAACTAGTATATACTGTTAGAACAATACAATACTGAACTATTATATACTGTTAGAACAATACAATACTGAACTATTATATACTGTTAGAACAAGAGAATGTTGGATTGTTTTTTAGCATAAAACACTCCCTTCTGCCCCACACTCTGTCTCTCCCTCCCTCCGCCCCACTCTGTCTCTCCCTCCCTCCGCCCCACTCTGTCTCTCCCTCCCTCCGCCCCACTCTGTCTCTCCCTCCCTCCGCCCCACTCTGTCTCTCCCTCCCTCCGCCCCACTCTGTCTCTCCCTCCCTCTGCCCCACTCTCTGTCTCTCCCTCCCTCTGCCCCACTCTCTGTCTCTCCCTCCCTCCGTCCCACTCTCTGTCTCTCCCTCCCTCCGTCCCACTCTCTGTCTCTCCCTCCCTCTGCCCCACTCTCTGTCTCTCCCTCCCTCCACCCCACTCTCTGTCTCTCCCTCCCTCCGCCCCACTCTCTCTCCCTCTGCCCCACTCTCTGTCTCTCTCTCCCTCCGCCCCACTCTCTGTCTCTCCCTCCCTCTGCCCCACTCTCGGTCTCTCCCTCCCTCCGCCCCACTCTCTGTCGCTCTGTCTCTCTCTCCCTCTGCCCCACTCTCTCTCCTTCCGCCCCACTCTCTCTCTCCCTCTGCCCCACTCTCTCTCTCCTTCCGCCCCACTCTCTCCCTCCCTCTGCCCCACTCTCGGTCTCTCCCTCCCTCTGTCCCTCCCTCTGTCCCTCCCTCCCTCCCTCCCTCCGCCCTACTCTCGGTCTCGCCCTCCCTCCATCCGCCCCACTCTAGGTCTCTCCCTCCCTCCCTCCGCCCCACTCTCGGTCTCTCCCTCCCTCTTCCATTCTCCTACTGTCTCTCCCTCTCCCACTCTCCTTCTATCCCTACCTCCCCCCACTCTCCCTCTATCCCTCCCCTATTCTACCTCTATCCCTCCCCTCACTCTCAATCTATCCCTCCCTCTGCCCCACTCTGTCTATCCCTCCCTCCTCACACTTTCTCTATCCCCACACTCTCCCACTATCCCTCCCTCTTCCATTCTCCTCCTATCCCTCCCCTCACTCTCCCTCTATCCTTCCCTCCCCCCACTCTCCCTCTATCCTTCCTTGCAAATAGTTACAGTACAAAAGGAAAATAAAATAAATCAACCTAAATATAGGTTTTATTTACAACTAGTTGCACTTTTCTTGTGGCAACAGGTCACACATCTTGCTGCTGTGATGGCACACTGTGGTATTTCACCCAATAGATATGGGAGTTAATCAAAATTGGATTTGTTTTCAAATTCTTTGTGGGTCTGTGTAATCTGAGGGAAATATGTGTCTCTAATATGGTCATACATTTGGCAGGAGGTTAGGAAGTGCAGCTCAGTTTCCACCTCATTTTGTGGGCAGTGAGCACATAGCCTGTCTTCTCTTGAGAGCCATGTCTGCCTACGGCGGCCTTTCTCAATAGCAAGGCTATGCTCACTGAGTCTGTACATAGTCAATGCTTTCTTCAATTTAGGGTCAGTCAGGTATTCTGCCACTGTGTACTCATGATGTACCCCCTCTTCCCCTCTCTCCACAGTGCAGTGCCCATCCAGAGGTGTCTAGACCTGGGGGCTGACATTGTAGTCACAGGGAGATGTGTGGACAGTGCTGTCGCCCTAGGACCTCTTATGCACTCTGTAGGTTACTGTGTGTGTGTGTGTGTGTGTGTGTGTGTACTCATCCCTCTCGTGTCCACTTCTGTTCTTGTACCAGTCAAAACACTCCTCAGACCTCCTCTGGGAAACTGATTTTAAACACCTTTATTTATTTATATTGGGAGTTTTTGCGTGTTGTCTTGGGATGTGATGGGGTGGGTTGGGTTGGGTTGGGATGGGTTGGGGTGGGTTGGGGTGGGTTGGGTTGGGTTGGGATGGGTTGGGATGGGTTGGGATGGGTTGGGTTGGGATGGGTTGGGTTGGGATGTGTTGGGGTGGGTTGGGATGGGTTGGGATGGGTTGGGGTGGGTTGGGATGGGTTGGGATGGGTTGGGATGGGATGGGATGGGATGGTTGGGGTGGGGTGGGTTGGGGTGGGGTGGGGTGGGTTGGGGTGGGTTGGGATGGGTTGGGATGGGTTGGGGTGGGTTGGGTTGGGGTGGGTTGGGATGTGATGGGGTGGGTTGGGTTGGGGTGGGTTGGGGTGGGGTGGGTTGGGGTGGGTTGGGATGGGTTGGGATGGGTTGGGTTGGGATGGGTTGGGATGGGTTGGGTTGGGATGTGTTGGGGTGGGTTGGGGTGGGTTGGGATGGGTTGGGGTGGGTTGGGGTGGGTTGGGATGTGATGGGATGGGATGGGTTGGGGTGGGTTGGGTTGGGGTGGGTTGGGGTGGGTTGGGATGGGTTGGGGTGGGTTGGGGTGGGTTGGGATGGGGTGGGATGTGATGGGGTGGGTTGGGTTGGGTTGGGGTGGGTTGGGGTGGGTTGGGGTGGGTTGGGATGGGTTGGGGTGGGTTGGGGTGGGTTGGGATGGGATGGGTTGGGGTGGGTTGGGGTGGGTTGGGTTGGGTTGGGTTGGGGTGGGTTGGGTTGGGGTGGGGTGGGTTGGGTTGGGTTGGGGTGGGTTGGGATGGGATGTGATGGGTTGGGATGTGTTGGGGTGGGTTGGGATGTGTTGGGGTGGGTTGGGATGGGTTGGGGTGGGTTGGGGTGGGTTGGGATGGGTTGGGTTGGGATGGGTTGGGATGGGTTGGGTTGGGTTGGGGTGGGTTGGGATGGGATGGGATGGGATGGGTTGGGGTGGGTTGGGATGGGTTGGGATGGGTTGGGTTGGGGTGGGTTGGGTTGGGGTGGGGTGGGTTGGGTTGGGTTGGGGTGGGTTGGGATGGGATGTGATGGGTTGGGATGTGTTGGGGTGGGTTGGGATGTGTTGGGGTGGGTTGGGATGGGTTGGGGTGGGTTGGGATGGGTTGGGTTGGGATGGGTTGGGATGGGTTGGGTTGGGTTGGGATGGGTTGGGGTGGGTTGGGATGGGATGGGATGGGATGGGTTGGGGTGGGTTGGGATGGGTTGGGATGGGTTGGGATGGGTTGGGGTGGGTTGGGGTGGGTTGGGATGGGGTGGGTTGGGGTGGGATGGGTTGGGTTGGGTTGGGGTGGGATGGGGTGGGATGGGTTGGGTTGGGGTGGGTTGGGGTGGGTTGGGGTGGGATGGGATGGGTTGGGGTGGGTTGGGTTGGGGTGGGTTGGGTTGGGATGGGTTGGGATGGGTTGTGATGTCATGGGTTGGGATGTAATGTGATGGGTTGTGATGTGATGGGTTGTATTGTGTTATCTTTCTGACAGTTTGGGTGGAAGCAAAACAACTATGACCTGTTGGCAGCTGGGAGGTAAACACACACTTTGATATTTTGTTTGTTTCCTTGCATGAGAACAGGGGAGGTTACTATGAGGCTTGAGCACAGGGGAGGTTACTATGAGGCATGAGAACAGGGAAGGTTACTATGAGGCATGAGAACAGGGAAGGTTACTATGAGGCATGAGAACAGGGAAGGTTACTATGAGGCATGAGCACAGGGGAGGTTACTATGAGGCATGAGAACAGGGAAGGTTACTATGAGGCATGAGCACAGGGGAGGTTACTATGAGGCATGCGCACAGGGGAGGTTACTATGAGGCATGAGAACAGGGAAGGTTACTATGAGGCATGAGCACAGGGGAGGTTACTATGAGGCATGAGAACAGAGAAGGTTACTATGAGGCATGAGAACAGGGAAGGTTACTATGAGGCATGAGCACAGGGGAGATTACTATGAGGCATGAGCACAGGGAAGGTTACTGCAAGGATTGAGCACAGGGAAGGTTACTATGAGGCATGAGAACAGGGAAGGTTACTATGAGGCATGAGCACAGGGGAGGTTACTATGAGGCATGAGAACAGGGAAGGTTACTATGAGGCATGAGCACAGGGGAGGTTACTATGAGGCATGAGAACAGGGAGATTAATATGAGGCATGAGCACAGGGGAGGTTACTATGAGGCATGAGCACAGGGAAGGTTACTATGAGGCATGAGCACAGGGGAGGTTACTATGAGGCATGAGCACAGGGAAGGTTACTGCAAGGATTGAGCACAGGGAAGGTTACTATGAGGCATGAGCACAGGGGAGGTTACTATGAGGCATGAGAACAGGGAAGGTTACTATGAGGCATGAGCACAGGGAAGGTTACTATGAGGCATGAGAACAGGGAAGGTTACTATGAGGCATGAGCACAGGGGAGGTTACTATGAGGCACGAGAACAGGGGAGGTTACTATGAGGCATGAGCACAGGGGAAGGTTACTATGAGGCATGAGAACAGGGAAGGTTACTATGAGGCATGAGCACAGGGGAGGTTACTATGAGGCATGAGCACAGGGAAGGTTACTGCAAGGATTGAGCACAGGGAAGGTTACTATGAGGCATGAGAACAGGGAAGGTTACTATGAGGCATGAGCACAGGGGAGGTTACTATGAGGCATGAGCACAGGGAAGGTTACTATGAGGCATGAGCACAGGGAAGGTTACTATGAGGCATGAGCACAGGGGAGGTTACTATGAGGCATGAGCACAGTGAAGGTAACTATGAGGCATGAGCACAGTGAAGGTTACTATGAGGCATGAGCACAGGGAAGGTTACTATGAGGCATGAGCACAGGGAAGGTTACTATGAGGCATGAGCACAGTGAAGGTTACTATGAGGCATGAGCACAGGGGAGGTTACTATGAGGCATGAGCACAGTGAAGGTAACTATGAGGCATGAGCACAGTGAAGGTAACTGTAAGGCATGAGCACAGTGAAGGTTACAATGAGGATAAGCTGTTCCAGAATACAGTAGTTTAACTGATCTTTAAACCCTGCTCCCTCTCTCAGTCTTGCAGGCCATCTCATAGAGTGTGGTGCCCAGGCAACCGGTGGCATATTCACAGACTGGCACACAGTACCCGACTGGTGAGGACATCATACAGTTATTTCCTGTCCCAATGCTAGCTCCATCTACTACCTCTCATGAGAGAACAATATTATACACTAATGTCTTATCTTTCTTACCTCTTACCATTGAATATAATACTGTTCCTACCACTACTACTACTACCACTACTACCACTACTACCAATACTACTACTACCACTACTACCACTACTACCAATACTACTACTACCACTACTACCACTACTACCAATACTACTACTACCACTACTACCACTACTACCAATACTACTACTACCACTACTACCACTACTACCAATACTACTACTACCACTACTACCAATACTACTACTACCACTACTACCAATACTACTACTACCACTACTACCACTACTACCACTACTACCAATACTACTACTACCACTACTACCACTACTACCACTACTACCACTACTACCAATACTACTACTACCACTACTACCACTACTACCAATACTACTACTACCACTACTACCAATACTACTACTACCACTACTACCAATACTACTACTACCACTACTACCAATACTACTACTACCACTACCACTACTACCACTACTACCACTACTACCACTACTACTACTACCACTACTACCACTACTACCAATACTACTACTACCACTACTACCAATACTACTACTACTACTACTACTACCACTACTACCACTACTACCACTACTACCAATACTACTACTACCACTACTACCAATACTACTACTACCACTACTACCAATACTGCTACTACCACTACTACCACTACTACCAATACTACTACTACCACTACTACCAATACTACTACTACCACTACTACCAATACTACTACTACCACTACTACCACTACTACCAATACTACCACTACTACCACTACTACCAATACTACTACTACCACTACTACTACTACCAATACTACTACTACTACCAATACTACCACTACTACTACTACTACTACTACTACTACTACTACTACTACTACTACTACCACTACTACCACTACTACCAATACTACTACTACCACTACTACTACTACCACTACTACCACTACTACCAATACTACCACTACTACCAATACTACTACTACCACTACTACTACTACCACTACTACCACTACTACTACTACCACTACTACTAGAACTACTACTACCACTACTACCACTACTACCAATACTACCACTACTACCAATACTACTACTACCACTACTACTACTACCACTACTACCAATACTACTACTACTACCACTACTACTACTACCACTACTACCACTACTACTACTACTACTACCACTACTACCACTACTACTACTACCACTACTTCTACTACCACTACTACTACTACTACCACTACTTCTACTACCACTACTACCACTACTACCACTACTACCAATACTACTACTACCACTACTACCAATACTACTACTACTACTACTACTACTACCACTACTACCACTACTACCAATACTACTACTACCACTACTACTACTACCACTACTACTACTACCACTTCTACCAATACTACTACCACTACTACCAGTACTACTACTACCACTACTACTACTACCAATACTACTACTACTACTACTACTACCACTACTACCACTACTACCAATACTACTACTACCACTACTACTACTACCACTTCTACCAATACTACTACCACTACTACCAGTACTACTACTACCACTACTACTACTACCACTACTACCACTACTACCAATACTACCACTACTACCAATACTACTACTACTACTACTACCACTACTACCAATACTACTACTACCACTACTACCAATACTACTACTACCACTACTACTACTACCACTACTACCAATACTACTACTACCACTACTACTACTACCACTACTACCAATACTACTACTACTACTGCTACTACTACTACCACTACTACCACTACCACTACTACCAATACTACTACTACCACTACCACTACTACCACTACCACTACTACCACTACTACTACTACTACTACTACCACTACTACTACTACTACTACTACTACTACTACTACTACCACTACTACCACTACCACTACTACCACTACCACTACTACCACTACCACTACTACCACTACCACTACTACCAATACTACTAATACCAATACTACTACTACCACTACTACCAATACTACTACTACCACTACTACCACTACTATTACTACCACTACCACTACTACTACTACCACTACTACTACTACTACTACTACTACTACTACCACTACTACCAATACTACTACTACTACTACTACTACTACCACTACTACCAATACTACTACTACCACTACCACTACTACCACTACCACTACTACCAATACTACTACTACCAATACTACTACTACCACTACTACTACTACCACTACCACTACTACCAATACTACTACTACTACTACTACCACTACCACTACTACCAATACTACTACTACCACTACTACTACTACTACCACTACCAATACTACTACTACCACTACCACTACTACTACTACCACTACTACTATACTACTACTACCACTACTACCAATACTACTACTACCACTACTACTACTACCACTACCACTACTACCAATACTACTACTACCACTACTACCACTACCACTACTACCAATACTACTACTACTACCAATACTACTACTACTGCTACTACTACTACTGCTACTACTACTACAAATACTACTACTGCTACCAATACTACTACTGCTACCAATACTACTACTGCTACCAATACTACTACTACTACCACTACTACCAATACTACTACTACTACCAATACTACTACTACTACCAATACTACTACTACTACCACTACTACTACTACTACCACTACTACTATACTACTACTACTACCACTACTACTACTACCGCTACTACCAATACTACTACTACCACTACTACTACTACCACTACCACTACTACCAATACTACTACTACTACCAATACTACTACTACTGCTACTACTACTACTACCAATACTACTACTACTGCTACTACTACTACTACTACTGCTACTACTACTACCAATACTACTACTGCTACCAATACTACTACTGCTACCAATACTACTACTGCTACCAATACTACTACTACTAC
>NC_048585.1:62085557-62195557 GCF_013265735.2 Oncorhynchus mykiss | reverse complement strand
TGTTTATATGCTGTTTAGTACGACATCCTATTTGAAATTATGAGCATTTCTTTGTATTTAATTTAACTAGACAAGTCGGTTAAGAACAAATTCTTATTTAAAATGACGGCCTACCAAAAGGCAGAAGGCGTCCTGCAGGGACAGGGGCCTGGGATTAAAAATCAAACAATAAAATACAAATCTAGGACAAAACACACGTCACGACAAGAGAGACATAAGACAACAACATGGTAGCAACACAACATGACAACAACATGGTAGCAACACAACATGACAACAGCATGGTAGCAACACAACATGACAACAACATGGTAGCAACACAACATGACAACAGCATGGTAGCAACACAACATGACAACAGCATGGTAGCAACACAACATGACAACAACATGGTAGCAACACATGGTAGCAGCACAAAACATGGTACAAACATTATTGGGCACAAAGGTCAAGAAGGTAGAGACAACAATACATCACACGAATCAGCCACAACTGCCAGTAAGAGAGGCCATGATTGAGTCTTTGAATGAAGAGATTGAGATAAAACTGTCCAGTTGGAGTGTTTGTTGCAACTCGTTCCAGTCGCTAGCTGCAGCGAACTGAAAAGACGAGCGACCCAGGGATGTGTGTGCTTTGGAGACCTTTAACAGAATGAGACTGGCAGAACAGGTGTTGTATGTGGAGGATGAGGGCTGCAGTAGATATCTCAGATAGGGGGGAGTGAACAGGTGTTGTATGTGGAGGATGAGGGCTGCAGTAGGTATCTCAGGGGGAGTGAGGCCTAAGAGGGTTTTATAAATAAGCATCAACCAGTGGGTCTTGCGACGGGTATACAGAGATGACCAGTTTACAGAGGGGTATAGAGTGCAGTGATGTGTCCTATAAGGAGCATTTGTGGCAAATCAAACCACGTGACCTTTGTTTTGGAGGTGTTCAGAACAAGGTTAAGGGCAGAGAAAGCTTGTTGGACACTAAGAAAGCTTTGTTGTAGAGCATTTAACACATAATCTGGGGAGGGGCCAGCTGAGTATAAGACTGTATCATCTGCATATAAATGGATGAGAGAGCTTCCTACTGTCTGAGCTATGTTGTTGATGTAAATTGAGAAGAGCATGGGGCCTAGGATCGAGCCTTGGGGTACTCCCTTGGTGACGGGCAGTGGCTGAGACAGCAGATGTTCTGATTGTATATACTGCACTCTTTGAGGTACTTAGCAAACCAGGCCAAAGACCCCTCAGATACACCAATACTGCCAACAAGAATGGAATGGTCTACCGTATCAAAAGCTTTGGCCAATAGCAGCACAACGTTGCTTAGAATCAAGGGCAATGGTGACATCATTTAGGACCTTTTAAGGATGCAGTGACACATCCATAACCTGAGCGGAAACCGGATTACATACCAGAGAGAATACTATAGACATCAAGAAAGCCAGCCAGATGATTATTGATTAGTTTTTCCAACACTTTTGGAAACTGACTGGCTTTCGAATCGTACTACACCGGCTCAGACGCTCGTCGGATGTGGCAGAGCTTGCAAACTATTACAGACTACAAAGGGAAGCACAGCCGAGAGCTGCCTAGTGACACGAGCCTACCAGACGAACTAAATAACTTCTATGCTGGCTTCGAGGCAAGTAACACTGAAACATGCATGAGAGCATCAGCTATTCCAGACGGATGTGTCATCACGCTCTCTGCAGCCAGCGTGAGTAATAACTTTAAACAGGTCAACATTCTCAAGGCCGCAGGGCCAGACGGATTACCAGGACGTGTACTCCGAGCATACGCTGACCAACTGGCAAGTGTCTTCACTGACATTTTCAACCTCTCCCTGTCTGAGTCTGTAATACCAACATGTTTCAAGCAGATCACTATAGTCCCTGTGCCCAAGAACACTAAGGTAACTTGCCTAAATGACTATCAACCCGTAGCACTCACGTTTGTAGCCATAAAATGCTTTGAAAGGATGTTCATGGCTCACATCAACATCCTCCCAGAAACTCTAGACCCACTCCAATTTGCATACAGCCCTAACAGATCCACAGATGATGCAATCCCTATTGCACCCTTTCACACCTGGACAAAAGGAACACTTACAGTATGTGAGAATGCTATTCATTAACTACAGCTCAGCGTTCAACACCAAAGTGCCCTCAAAGCTCATCACTAAGCTAAGGACCCTGGGACTAAACACCTCCCTCTGCAACTGGATCTCGGACTTCCTGACGGGCCGCCTCCAGGTGGTAAGGGTAGGCAACAACATGTCTGCTACGCTGATTCTCAACATGGGACCTCTCAGGGGTGCGTGCTCAGTCCCCTCCTGTTCTACCTGACAACATGGCCAGGCCATCATTATGTTGGCCGATGACACAAATGGTAGGCCTGATCACCGACAACGATCAGACATGTTCCTTGGTGTCCAGATCACCAACATGGTCCAACCACACCAAGACAGTGGTGAAGAGGGCACAACAAAAACCTTTTCCCCCTCAGGAGTCTTAAAAGATTTGGCATGAGTCCTCAGATCCTCAAAAGGTTTTACAGCTGCACCATCGAGAGCATCCTGACAGGTTGCATCACTGCCTGGTATGGTAACCCGTAGTAAACGGGATATTTTGTCAGGACAAGATGCTAGAATATGCATATAATTGACAGATAGAAAACACTCTAAAGTTTCCAAAACTGTAAAAATATTGTCTGTGAGTATAACAGAACTGATATTGCAGGCGAAAGCCTGAGAAAAATCCAATCCGGAAGTGACTCATCTTTTGAAAGCTCTGCGTTCCAATGCGTCCCTATTGAGCAGTGAATGGGCTATCAACCAGATTACTTTTTCTCCGTTTTCACCAAGGTGTCTACAGCATTGTGACGTAGTTTTACGCATTTATGTTGAAGAATAGCCGTAAGCGGCTACATTGCGCAACTGGTCACCTGATGCTCTCAGAGTGATTCTCGCGTAAAATACAGAGGTAGCCATTACTCCAATCGGTCCTACTGAAAAACCAATTGTCCCGGTGGATATATTATCGAATAGATATTTGAAAAACACCTTGAAGATTGATTATAAACAACGTTTGCCATTTTTCTGTCGATATTCTGGAGCTAATTTGGAATATTTTTTGGCGTTTTCGTGACAGTAATTTCCGGTCGATTTCTCAGCCAAACGTGAAGAACAAACGGAGCTATTTCGCCTACAAAAATAATATTTTGGGAAAAAATGAACATTGGCTATCTAACTGGGAGTCTCGTGAGTGAAAACATCCGAAGCTCAACAAAGGTAAAAGATTTAATTTGATTGTTTTTCTGATTTGCTTTCTGATTTCTGTGACCAAGTTACCTGCTGCTAACTGGACAAAATGCTATGCTAGGCTATCGATAAACTTACACAAATGCTTGTCAGGCTGTAAAGCATATTTTGAAAATCTGAGATGACAGGATGATTAACAAAAGGCTAAGCTGTGTCTCAATATATTTCACTTGTGATTTTCATTTCTAGGAATATTTATGTCCGTTGCGTTATGCTAATTAGTGTCAGTCGATGATTACGATCCCGGACCCGGGATGGGGAGTCACTAGAGGTTTTAACGTGCAGAAAACCCAGGCTTTTACTAGAGCAGAAATCAGTGAAGCAGATATCAGAGCACAAGTCAGAATTGGGGCTAGCAACAGTAGATGGGCCAGGGTGTACATGCACATTTCCAGATATCATCAGTAGTAATACAATCAGGGCACGGCAGAGGACAAGGAGAGCTCTGCAGTGTTGATTTATGACATTTGAATGTGCATCAGATGGCAACAAGACCATATTGTACAGCAAAAAAAAGCCGGCGAGAGGTGGTTAGAATAGGATGGGAGGCCAAGAGTCTGTCTAACCAATAGAGAGTCAGAGTCCCGAGTCCCGGGAACAAAACAGTCTGTCCCACAGTAGCTAGCAAGTGTCTGTTCACCGTTTTTTTTTTCTTCACGTGGAAAAGGAGGTCGTTAGCTAACTATACCTCTTCACTTTCATCGAATGGTCCTTTACGACGTCCAAACAAAGTCGTCCTTTGGCTGTCGTATTTTAGAGATTGCGAGGAGGATATCTTCTGATGTGATCAAAAGCAACAATATTGTTTCTTATCGAAGTCATTTACAATTGAAGTGTCCTGGTTGCATATCAGTTCAAAATAGAGATGAATCCAGGGGGTACGGTATTGTAACGACCCTCTTCACAGATGGAGGGAGCTTCGAAGGCATTTGGGAGGTTGTGAGACTCTCCTGCCATTGTTGGGCTCAAGGGCTTGGACACCTCTCACTTCACACCTCCGTGCTAATTGATCTGATCTGTTCTTGCCTTAATAGCATTCAGTGCTAATTGATCTGATCTGTTCTTGCCTTAATAGCATTCAGTGCTAATTGATCTGATCTGTTCTTGCCTTAATAGCATTCAGTGCTAATTGATCTGATCTGTTCTTGCCTTAATAGCATTCAGTGCTAATTGATCTGATCTGTTCTTGCCTTAATAGCATTCAGTGCTAATTGATCTGATCTGTTCTTGCCTTAATAGCATTCAGTGCTAATTGATCTGATCTGTTCTTGCCTTAATAGCATTCAGTGCTAATTGATCTGATCTGTTCTTGCCTTAATAGCATTCAGTGCTAATTGATCTGATCTGTTCTTGCCTTAATAGCATTCAGTGCTAATTGATCTGATCTGTTCTTGCCTTAATAGCATTCAGTGCTAATTGATCTGATCTGTTCTTGCCTTAATAGCATTCAGTGCTAATTGATCTGATCTGTTCTTGCCTTAATAGCATTCAGTGCTAATTGATCTGATCTGTTCTTGCCTTAATAGCATTCAGTGCTAATTGATCTGATCTGTTCTTGCCTTAATAGCATTCAGTGCTAATTGATCTGATCTGTTCTTGCCTTAATAGCATTCAGTGCTAATTGATCTGATCTGTTCTTGCCTTAATAGCATTCAGTGCTAATTGATCTGATCTGTTCTTGCCTTAATAGCATTCAGTGCTAATTGATCTGATCTGTTCTTGCCTTAATAGCATTCAGTGCTAATTGATCTGATCTGTTCTTGCCTTAATAGCATTCAGTGCTAATTGATCTGATCTGTTCTTGCCTTAATAGCATTCAGTGCTAATTGATCTGATCTGTTCTTGCCTTAATAGCATTCAGTGCTAATTGATCTGATCTGTTCTTGCCTTAATAGCATTCAGTGCTAATTGATCTGATCTGTTCTTGCCTTAATAGCATTCAGTGCTAATTGATCTGATCTGTTCTTGCCTTAATAGCATTCAGTGCTAATTGATCTGATCTGTTCTTGCCTTAATAGCATTCAGTGCTAATTGATCTGATCTGTTCTTGCCTTAATAGCATTCAGTGCTAATTGATCTGATCTGTTCTTGCCTTAATAGCATTCAGTGCTAATTGATCTGATCTGTTCTTGCCTTAATAGCATTCAGTGCTAATTGATCTGATCTGTTCTTGCCTTAATAGCATTCAGTGCTAATTGATCTGATCTGTTCTTGCCTTAATAGCATTCAGTGCTAATTGATCTGATCTGTTCTTGCCTTAATAGCATTCAGTGCTAATTGATCTGATCTGTTCTTGCCTTAATAGCATTCAGTGCTAATTGATCTGATCTGTTCTTGCCTTAATAGCATTCAGTGCTAATTGATCTGATCTGTTCTTGCCTTAATAGCATTCAGTGCTAATTGATCTGATCTGTTCTTGCCTTAATAGCATTCAGTGCTAATTGATCTGATCTGTTCTTGCCTTAATAGCATTCAGTGCTAATTGATCTGATCTGTTCTTGCCTTAATAGCATTCAGTGCTAATTGATCTGATCTGTTCTTGCCTTAATAGCATTCAGTGCTAATTGATCTGATCTGTTCTTGCCTTAATAGCATTCAGTGCTAATTGATCTGATCTGTTCTTGCCTTAATAGCATTCAGTGCTAATTGATCTGATCTGTTCTTGCCTTAATAGCATTCAGTGCTAATTGATCTGATCTGTTCTTGCCTTAATAGCATTCAGTGCTAATTGATCTGATCTGTTCTTGCCTTAATAGCATTCAGTGCTAATTGATCTGATCTGTTCTTGCCTTAATAGCATTCAGTGCTAATTGATCTGATCTGTTCTTGCCTTAATAGCATTCAGTGCTAATTGATCTGATCTGTTCTTGCCTTAATAGCATTCAGTGCTAATTGATCTGATCTGTTCTTGCCTTAATAGCATTCAGTGCTAATTGATCTGATCTGTTCTTGCCTTAATAGCATTCAGTGCTAATTGATCTGATCTGTTCTTGCCTTAATAGCATTCAGTGCTAATTGATCTGATCTGTTCTTGCCTTAATAGCATTCAGTGCTAATTGATCTGATCTGTTCTTGCCTTAATAGCATTCAGTGCTAATTGATCTGATCTGTTCTTGCCTTAATAGCATTCAGTGCTAATTGATCTGATCTGTTCTTGCCTTAATAGCATTCAGTGCTAATTGATCTGATCTGTTCTTGCCTTAATAGCATTCAGTGCTAATTGATCTGATCTGTTCTTGCCTTAATAGCATTCAGTGCTAATTGATCTGATCTGTTCTTGCCTTAATAGCATTCAGTGCTAATTGATCTGATCTGTTCTTGCCTTAATAGCATTCAGTGCTAATTGATCTGATCTGTTCTTGCCTTAATAGCATTCAGTGCTAATTGATCTGATCTGTTCTTGCCTTAATAGCATTCAGTGCTAATTGATCTGATCTGTTCTTGCCTTAATAGCATTCAGTGCTAATTGATCTGATCTGTTCTTGCCTTAATAGCATTCAGTGCTAATTGATCTGATCTGTTCTTGCCTTAATAGCATTCAGTGCTAATTGATCTGATCTGTTCTTGCCTTAATAGCATTCAGTGCTAATTGATCTGATCTGTTCTTGCCTTAATAGCATTCAGTGCTAATTGATCTGATCTGTTCTTGCCTTAATAGCATTCAGTGCTAATTGATCTGATCTGTTCTTGCCTTAATAGCATTCAGTGCTAATTGATCTGATCTGTTCTTGCCTTAATAGCATTCAGTGCTAATTGATCTGATCTGTTCTTGCCTTAATAGCATTCAGTGCTAATTGATCTGATCTGTTCTTGCCTTAATAGCATTCAGTGCTAATTGATCTGATCTGTTCTTGCCTTAATAGCATTCAGTGCTAATTGATCTGATCTGTTCTTGCCTTCAGTCTTTTATTATGTAACATATGTCGTTGTAATTTATAAGTTTTTTTAGCAGTTGGAAAGGACATGGAGGACACCAGCTCCATCAGGATTCGACTCCACTCTGTATAGCTGGAAATACAATCCAAGCCCCTTTTGTTCAGGGACACATTATTCCATTTCTGTTAGTCAGATGTCCGTGGGAACTTGTTCAAGTTTATGCTTCAGTTGTTGAATCTTACGTTCATGCAAATATTTACGTTTGCTGAAAATAAACGCAGTTGACAGTGAGAGGACGTTTCTTTTTTTTGCTGAGTTTATGTATGAGGCGATGCCTCTCACGCCCTAATGGATGGGCCACCACTGAAATGCACTTGTGGTTGTTTTAAGACCGTGTGTGTGTGTCTGTGTGTCTGTGTGTCTGTCTGTGTGTGTGTGTGTGTGTGTGTGTGTGTGTGTGTGTGTGTGTGTGTGTGTGTGTTATAACAGGACGCGTCGGATGTTCAAGCAGCTGGGTCTGGAGGACTTCACCGCTGTCAACATTCAGGTATTGGGAGCAGAAGATACCTACGGACCACACAGCAATAACACGGTACGCTACGTCTGTGTGTCTGTGTGTCTGTGTGTGTGTGTGTGTGTGTGTGTGTGTGTGTGTGTGTCTGGTTTTCTCATGTTCACAACCACTAGCTATAGTGTGTGTGTGTGTTGAATAGGTTTGTGTGCTACTGACGGGCCACCCCCAGGTGGTGAGGGTAGGCAGCAGCACATCAGCCACACTCACTCTCAACACTGGGGGCTCCTAGTGTTAGCTAGTGTTAGCTAGTGTTAGCTAGTGTTAGCTAGTGGTAGCTAGTGACAGCTAGTGTTAGCTAGTGACAGCTAGTGTTAGCTAGTGTTAGCTAGTGGTAGCTAGTGACAGCTAGTGTTAGCTAGTGACAGCTAGTGTTAGCTAGTGGTAGCTAGTGACAGCTAGTGACAGCTAGTGACAGCTAGTGACAGCTAGTGGTAGCTAGTGACAGCTAGTGGTAGCTAGTGGTAGCTAGTGACAGCTAGTGACAGCTAGTGACAGCTAGTGGTAGCTAGTGGTAGCTAGTGGTAGCTAGTGACAGCTAGTGACAGCTAGTGACAGCTAGTGACAGCTAGTGGTAGCTAGTGTTAGCTAGTGATAGCCAGTGTTAGCTAGTGACAGCCAGTGACTCGTCACATCTCCACCCGGCACAGTCAGAAGAGGACTGGCCACCCCACATAGCCTGGTTCCTCTCTAGGTTTCTTCCTAGGTTTTGGCCTTTCTAGGGAGTTTTTCCTAGCCACCGTGCTTCTACACCTGCATTGCTTGCTGTTTGGGGTTTTAGGCTGGGTTTCTGTACAGCACTTTGAGATATCAGCTGATGCAAGAAGGGCTTTATAAATACATTTGATTTGATCACATACGCTGCTGCTACTGTTCATTATCTGTCCTGTTGCCTAGTCATTTTATCCTTACCTATATGGACATATCTACCTCAATTACCTCGTACCCCTGCACATCAACTTGGTATTAATACCCCGTGTAATAGGGTGTCATTTGGGACCCACGCCAACAGGGTGTATGACTGTCAGAGGTCAGGGGTCAGGGGTGAACCTGTTTCATGCCTATTTACCCACCAAGGGCTCTGCTGGCAATGGATTCATACAGCATTTCTAAACTCTCTCCCCTTCACCCCCTCTTTCTCCCCTTCACCCCCCCTCTCTCTCTCTCTCTCCTTCACCCCCCCCTCTCTCTCTCTCTCTCCTTCACCCACCCTCTCTCTCCCCTCTCTCGCTCTCTCTCTCTCTCTCCCCTCTCACGCTCTCTCTCTCCTTCACCCCTCTCTCTCTCTCTCCTTCCCCCCTCTCTCTCTCTCTCTCTCTCTCTCTCTCTCTCTCTCTCTTCTTCACTCCCCCCTCTCTTTCGCTCTCTCTCCTTCACCCCCCCTCTTTCTCTCTCCTTAACTCCTTCACCCCCCTCTTTCTCTCTCCTTAACTCCTTCACCCCCCTCTCTCTCTCTCCTTAACTCCTTCACCCCACCTCTCTCTCTCTCCTTAATTCCTTCACCCCCCCCTCTCTCTCTCTCTCTCTCTCTCTCTCCTTAACTCCTTCACCCCACCTCTTTCTCTCTCCTTAATTCCTTCACCCCCCCTCTCTCTCTCTCTCTCTCTCTCTCTCTCTCTCTCTCTCCTTAACTCCTTCACCCCTCTCTCTCTCTCTCCTTCCCCCCTCTCTCTCTCTCTCTCTCTCTCTCTCTCTCTCTTCTTCACTCCCCCCTCTCTTTCGCTCTCTCTCCTTCACCCCCCCTCTTTCTCTCTCCTTAACTCCTTCACCCCCCTCTTTCTCTCTCCTTAACTCCTTCACCCCCCTCTCTCTCTCTCCTTAACTCCTTCACCCCACCTCTCTCTCTCTCCTTAATTCCTTCACCCCCCCCCCTCTCTCTCTCTCTCTCTCTCTCTCTCTCTCTCTCTCTCCTTAACTCCTTCACCCCCCCCTCTCTCTCTCCTTCTCTCTCTCTCTCTCTCTAACTCCTTAACCCCTCCTCCCTCTCTCTCCCTCTCCCCTCTTCCCTCTCTCTCCCTCTCCCCTCCTCCCTCCTCTCTCCAGACCCCTAGAGAGGTGGTAGTCTGGATGGCTGTGCGTCATAAACAGAAGAAAGCTCTGGAGTTCTTTGCCAGGGAGATAGCACCTGCAGGAACGGGCATGGGTAGGAGCGTAAACACACACGCTAGTATAAGCTCACATTAATGTAGGATGCCCACACACACTGTGTACACACACACACACACACACTAGTATAAGCTCGTATTAATGTAGGATTCCCACACACACTGTGCACACACACACACACACACACACACACACACACACACACACACACTGTACACACACACACACACTGTCCCCCTTCTCCTCCCTCTCCCTCCCTCTCCTCCTCTCCCCTCCCTCCCTCTCTCTCTCCCCCTCCCCCTCTCCTCCTCCCCCTCCTCCCTCCCTCCCCCTCCCTCCCTCTCCCCCTCCCTCTCTCTCCCCCTCCCTCCCTCTCCCCCTCCCTCTCTCTCCCCCTCCCTCCCTCTCCCCCTCCCTCCCTCCCTCTCCCTCCCCCTCCCTCCCTCTCCCCCTCCCTCTCTCTCCCCCTCCCTCTCTCTCTCTCCCCCTCCCTCCCTCTCCCCCTCCCTCCCTCCCTCTCCCTCCCCCTCCCTCCCTCTCCCCCTCCCTCTCTCTCCCTCTCCCTCTCTCTCCCCCTCCCTCCCTCTCCCCCTCCCTCCCTCCCTCTCCCTCCCCCTCCCTCCCTCTCCCCCTCCCTCCCTCCCTCTCCCCCTCCCTCTCTCTCTCTCTCCCTCCCTCCCTCCCTCTGTTCCTTAGTTGAACTCTGTATGAATCAGTGAATGCGGGAACGAGTGTTATGTTGACACAGAGTTACAGTAACAGCATATTGCCATATGACTAACAGGAGGCATCCCAAATGGCTCCCTGTTCCCTATATAGTGCACTACCATTAACCAGAGTCCTGTGGGTCTTTTCTACTGTAGTGCACTTGGGATTGATCCACTGTCTGTACATGGACAGATGTTAGGGTGGATTCCTCATAATCACAACCACTAGCTATAGTGTGTCTGGATTGTGTGTGTGTGTGTGTGTGTATGTGTGTGTGTGTGTGTGTGTGTGTGTGTCTGGTTTTCTCATGTTCACAACCACTAGCTATAGTGTGTGTGTGTGTGTGTGTCTGTGTCTGTGTGTGTGTGTCTGGATTCCTCATAATCACAACCACTAACTAAACCATGTCTGTGTGTTCTCTCTCTCCTAGCTCCTGGACTCATGGGCATAGTTGGAGGACGACCAAGAGTGTAAGTATTTAAAAGGGATTCTCATATATGCTCACACATAGGGCTGTTATGGTGACCGTATTACCGCCAAACCGGCGGTCACAAGTCAACGTGACCGTTTGGTTACGGTAAAAAAAAGGCTTCTCCAAGCTCTGATGCTGCTGATGGTCATTAGTAGCCTACCAAACTGTCTAACTGCCTGGTACTCAGCACTCTATTGTCCCTCTAATCACTCTGACATCAATGCAAATGTATTCGAAAAATCTAATCAAACACTTCATGAGAGCTCATGTTCCGCAACATTTCAATAGGCCAAATGCAATTGCGTGAGAAAACCGAGTGATGGCCTCTGTTAAAAAGAAGAGGATCCCATCATCTTTCGAAAGGCTAGGCCTACTATATTTATTTATCTATCAACTTTCCTAATATGAAGCACATTGCTTCTCTTTACAACAGGAGTATAGCCTGCTTGTCTGAAAATAAACCTCGGGGAAAAGCGTCCTCTATTTACATCCATTAGATTACATCCTCTATTTAAATCCATTAGATTACATCCTCAATTTAAATCCATAGATTACATCCTCAATTTAAGTCCATAGATTACATCCTCTATTTAAGTCCATAGATTACATCCTCTATTTAAGTCCATAGATTATGTTTTTCCCCGCTGCCCCTGTTTTGATAATGGATCGTTATAAAACAAAACAAATTCCACACATATATTATTTAGAATATATTTCCCATCATTTCCCATCATTTCCCATCAATTCCCATTATTAAAGTGGCTGGAGTTGAGTCAGTGTGTTGGCAGCAGCCTCTCAATGTTAGTGGTGGCTGTTTAACAGTCTGATGGCCCTGAGATAGAAGCTGTTTTTCAGTCTCTCGGTCCCTGCTTTGATGCACCTGTACTGACCTCGCCTTCTGGACGATAGCGGGGTGAACAGGCAGTGGCTCGGGTGGTTGTTGTCCTTGATGATCTTTATGACCTTCCTGTGACATCGGGTGGTGTAGGTGTCCTGGAGGGCAGGTAGTTTGCCCCCGGTGATGCGTTGTGCAGACCTCACTACCCTCTGGAGAGCCTTACGGTTGTGGGCGGAGCAGTTGCCGTACCAGGCGGTGATACAGCCCGACAGGATGCTCTCGATTGTGCTTCTGTAAAAGTTTGTGAGTGCTTTTGGTAGCCTAGCTCATAGATTTGTATCTTATTGAAACAAAACAAAATAAGTTCTTAAAATGAAGCGCGTTAATCGGCTTTACAAAGAGCCCAGCTGGCGCATATAAGCAGTGGGTGAGGTTCCAGTTTTTGGGCAGAGATAATGTTCACCATAAATATGCACCTTTGATGATAATAAAAGCATTAGATACATAATCACATTTGTGGCCACTGTTGATAATGGTGTTTTCCTGCTAATGGAACATTTGCTCTCATAGCCTACTGCCATGTTCGCATTTCTGCGCTTATAATGTGAAGAAATAGCCTAATAGTTTATCACCATTTTAAGCTAAATGTTCTCGTCTGTTGCGTCAGCCTCGTTGCGTAAAAACAGGATTTTATTTTTATGCTAGTGGTTGTATTTCTTTTGGGATCTATCGCATCCCACAACTGTCCCAGACTATGTTTGGAATATTTATTTCTCACACAGAATAGAATGGGTCAACTTTTGTACTATGGGGGATAGTAGATTGACAGGCTAGTGCTCTTGCTGTTCGTTAGGCCTACTCATCTTATTGGCTGACGAAAAGATAATGTGGACAGTTGTTCCAATATCTTCAATATGCACCTCGGAATTGGATAAGGATGTACGCAGTAGCGTCTCCGATGTGTCTGTCTTCACTTGTAGCCTGTGAGAAAGACCCGATCATGTAATGGAGAGCCATGTGAGTGAGAGGTGACCCCATCACGTGATGGAGAGCCATGTGAGTGAGAAAGACCCCATCACGTGAAGGAGAGCCATGTGAGTGAGAGGTGACCCCCATCACGTGATGGAGAGCCGTGTGAGTGAGAGGTGACCCCCATCACGTGATGGAGAGCCGTGTGAGTGAGAGGTGATTCAGCTGGTTATCATAATGACGGCCACCGGCCACAAAAGGCATGGATTTCTTTAGGGGGCGTTACGGCCACAACAAATGGGATGCCGCCAGAAAATGACGAGGCATTATCAAGTGCTTGTCAAATTGTCAGTGAGAGACTGATGAAGTGTGTACAGCCTGTGCAAAAACAAAGCAGAGCCTTTTCAAGCCACTTTTTTTCAAATCATCATTAGAGTCGCATCATGCAGCCTTACAATGCATTAAAAATCTAAACATATCAGCCCAACGTTTATAGAACAACTAAAGTTACATTACGAACTCTACATTAAGCATTTAGGAGGACCTCCCTCAAATCATTTGGAGAAAGGATCATTTCTATTTTATTCAGTTTTTTTGTGCAGTTGTATTCTTCAGACTATAAAATAATATAAAATTATGCCACGGAATTCTAAGCAAATCTTGTCTGCTAAATGAACTGGTGTAGCCTAGAGCCATATGGCACAGCCAGATCAGGGCCTAACATGAGGACAATTCAGAGTATGCTCTTTCGTTGTTCTGAAATAAACTAAATAAATACATTTTCTTCAAATCGTGCTTCTTTAGACCTGTCTAAAATGGATTTATTGGGATGGTGTAGGCTATGTTACATGGATTTATTGGGATGGTGTAGGTAGACTATATTACATGGATTTATTGTGATGGTGTAGGCTATATTACATGGATTTATTGGGATGGTGTAGGTAGACTATATTACATGGATTTATTGTGATGGTGTAGGTAGACTATATTACATGGATTTATTGTGATGGTGTTAGGCTATATTACAATGATTTATTGGGATGGTGTAGGCTATATTACATGGATTTATTGTGATGGTGTAGGTAGACTATATTACATGGATTTATTGTGATGGTGTAGACTATATTACATGGATTTATTGTGATGGTGTAGGTAGACTATATTACATGGATTTATTGTGATGGTGTAGGTAGACTATATTACATGGATTTATTGTGATGGTGTAGGTAGACTATATTACATGGATTTATTGTGATGGTGTAGGTAGACTATATTACATGGATTTATTGTGATGGTGTAGGCTATATTACATGGATTTATTGTGATGGTGTAGACTATATTACATGGATTTATTGGGATGGTGTAGGCTATATTATATGGATTTATTGGGATGGTGTTAGGCTATATTACATGGATTTATTGGGATGGTGTAGGCTATATTACATTGATTTATTGGGATGGTGTTAGGCTATATTACATGGATTTATTGGGATGGTGTAGACTATATTACATGGATTTATTGTGATGGTGTAGACTATATTACATGGATTTATTGGGATGGTGTTAGGCTATATTACATGGATTTATTGGGATGGTGTAGGCTATATTACATTGATTTATTGGGATGGTGTTAGGCTATATTACATGGATTTATTGGGATGGTGTAGGCTATATTACATTGATTTATTGGGATGGTGTTAGGCTATATTACATGGATTTATTGGGATGGTGTAGACTATATTACATGGATTTATTGGGATGGTGTAGGTAGACTATATTACATGGATTTATTGTGATGGTGTAGGCTATATTACATGGATTTATTGGGATGGTGTAGACTATATTACATGGATTTATTGGGATGGTGTAGACTATATTACATGGATTTATTGGGATGGTGTAGACTATATTACATGGATTTATTGGGATGGTGTAGACTATATTACATGGATTTATTGGGATGGTGTAGGTAGACTATATTACATGGATTTATTGGGATGGTGTAGGTAGACTATATTACATGGATTTATTGGGATGGTGTAGACTATATTACATGGATTTATTGTGATGGTGTAGACTATATTACATGGATTTATTGGGATGGTGTAGACTATGTTACATGGATTTATTGGGATGGTGTAGACTATATTACATGGATTTATTGGGATGGTGTAGGCTATATTACATGGATTTATTGGGATGGTGTTAGGCTATATTACATGGATTTATTGGGATGGTGTAGACTATATTACATGGATTTATTGGGATGGTGTAGGCTATATTACATGGATTTATTGGGATGGTGTTAGGCTATATTAAATGGATTTATTGGGATGGTGTAGACTATATTACATGGATTTATTGGGATGGTGTAGACTATATTACATGGATTTATTGTGATGGTGTAGGTAGACTATATTACATGGATTTATTGGGATGGTGTAGGCTATATTACATGGATTTATTGGGATGGTGTTAGGCTATATTAAATGGATTTATTGGGATGGTGTAGACTATATTACATGGATTTATTGTGATGGTGTAGGTAGACTATATTACATGGATTTATTGGGATGGTGTAGGCTATATTACATGGATTTATTGGGATGGTGTTAGGCTATATTAAATGGATTTATTGGGATGGTGTTAGGCTATATTAAATGGATTTATTGTGATGGTGTAGACTATATTACATGGATTTATTGGGATGGTGTAGACTATATTACATGGATTTATTGTAATGGTGTAGACTATATTACATGGATTTATTGGGATGGTGTAGACTATATTACATGGATTTATTGTGATGGTGTAGGTAGACTATATTACATGGATTTATTGGGATGGTGTAGGCTATATTACATGGATTTATTGGGATGGTGTTAGGCTATATTAAATGGATTTATTGGGATGGTGTTAGGCTATATTAAATGGATTTATTGTGATGGTGTAGACTATATTACATGGATTTATTGGGATGGTGTAGACTATATTACATGGATTTATTGGGATGGTGTAGACTATATTACATGGATTTATTGGGATGGTGTAGACTATATTACATGGATTTATTGGGATGGTGTAGGCTATATTACATGGATTTATTGGGATGGTGTTAGGCTATATTACATGGATTTATTGGGATGGTGTAGACTATATTACATGGATTTATTGGGATGGTGTAGACTATATTACATGGATTTATTGTGATGGTGTAGGTAGACTATATTACATGGATTTATTGGGATGGTGTAGGTAGACTATATTACATGGATTTATTGTGATGGTGTAGGCTATATTACATGGATTTATTGTGATGGTGTAGGCTATATTACATGGATTTATTGGGATGGTGTAGGCTATATTACATGGATTTATTGTGATGGTGTAGGTAGACTATATTACATGGATTTATTGGGATGGTGTAGACTATATTACATGGATTTATTGTAATGGTGTAGACTATATTACATGGATTTATTGGGATGGTGTAGACTATATTACATGGATTTATTGGGATGGTGTAGACTATATTACATGGATTTATTGGGATGGTGTAGACTATATTACATGGATTTATTGTAATGGTGTAGACTATATTACATGGATTTATTGTGATGGTGTAGGCTATATTACATGGATTTATTGTGATGGTGTAGACTATATTACATGGATTTATTGTGATGGTGTAGGCTATATTACATGGATTTATTGGGATGGTGTAGGCTATATTACATGGATTTATTGTGATGGTGTAGACTATATTAAATGGATTTATTGTGATGGTGTAGGCTGTATTAAATGGATTTATTGGGATGGTGTAGGCTATATTACATGGATTTATTGGGATGGTGTAGGCTATATTACATGGATTTATTGTGATGGTGTAGACTATATTACATGGATTTATTGGGATGGTGTAGGCTATATTACATGGATTTATTGGGATGGTGTAGGCTATATTACATGGATTTATTGGGATGGTGTAGACTATATTACATGGATTTATTGGGATGGTGTTAGGCTATATTACATGGATTTATTGTAATGGTGTAGACTATATTACATGGATTTATTGGGATGGTGTAGGCTATATTACATGGATTTATTGGGATGGTGTTAGGCTATATTACATGGATTTATTGGGATGGTGTAGACTATATTACATGGATTTATTGTGATGGTGTAGGTAGACTATATTACATGGATTTATTGGGATGGTGTAGGTAGACTATATTACATGGATTTATTGTGATGGTGTAGGCTATATTACATGGATTTATTGGGATGGTGTAGGCTATATTACATGGATTTATTGTGATGGTGTAGGCTATATTACATGGATTTATTGGGATGGTGTAGGCTATATTACATGGATTTATTGTGACGGTGTAGGTAGACTATATTACATGGATTTATTGGGATGGTGTAGACTATATTACATGGATTTATTGGGATGGTGTAGACTATATTACATGGATTTATTGTGATGGTGTAGACTATATTACATGGATTTATTGTGATGGTGTAGACTATATTACATGGATTTATTGTGATGGTGTAGGCTATATTACATGGATTTATTGGGATGGTGTAGGCTATATTACATGGATTTATTGGGATGGTGTAGGCTATATTACATGGATTTATTGTGATGGTGTAGACTGTATTACATGGATTTATTGGGATGGTGTAGGCTATATTACATGGATTTATTGGGATGGTGTAGGCTATATTACATGGATTTATTGTAATGGTGTAGACTATATTACATGGATTTATTGGGATGGTGTAGACTATATTACATGGATTTATTGGGATGGTGTAGGTAGACTATATTACATGGATTTATTGGGATGGTGTAGACTATATTACATGGATTTATTGGGATGGTGTAGACTATATTACATGGATTTATTGTGATGGTGTAGGTAGACTATATTACATGGATTTATTGGGATGGTGTAGACTATATTACATGGATTTATTGTAATGGTGTAGACTATATTACATGGATTTATTGGGATGGTGTAGACTATATTACATGGATTTATTGTAATGGTGTAGACTATATTACATGGATTTATTGGGATGGTGTAGACTATATTACATGGATTTATTGGGATGGTGTAGACTATATTACATGGATTTATTGGGATGGTGTAGACTATATTACATGGATTTATTGGGATGGTGTAGGCTATATTACATGGATTTATTGGGATGGTGTTAGGCTATATTACATGGATTTATTGGGATGGTGTAGACTATATTACATGGATTTATTGGGATGGTGTAGACTATATTACATGGATTTATTGTGATGGTGTAGGTAGACTATATTACATGGATTTATTGGGATGGTGTAGGTAGACTATATTACATGGATTTATTGTGATGGTGTAGGCTATATTACATGGATTTATTGTGATGGTGTAGGCTATATTACATGGATTTATTGGGATGGTGTAGGCTATATTACATGGATTTATTGTGATGGTGTAGGTAGACTATATTACATGGATTTATTGGGATGGTGTTGACTATATTACATGGATTTATTGTAATGGTGTAGACTATATTACATGGATTTATTGGGATGGTGTAGACTATATTACATGGATTTATTGGGATGGTGTAGACTATATTACATGGATTTATTGGGATGGTGTAGACTATATTACATGGATTTATTGTAATGGTGTAGACTATATTACATGGATTTATTGTGATGGTGTAGGCTATATTACATGGATTTATTGTGATGGTGTAGACTATATTACATGGATTTATTGTGATGGTGTAGGCTATATTACATGGATTTATTGGGATGGTGTAGGCTATATTACATGGATTTATTGTGATGGTGTAGACTATATTAAATGGATTTATTGTGATGGTGTAGGCTGTATTAAATGGATTTATTGGGATGGTGTAGGCTATATTACATGGATTTATTGGGATGGTGTAGGCTATATTACATGGATTTATTGTGATGGTGTAGACTATATTACATGGATTTATTGGGATGGTGTAGGCTATATTACATGGATTTATTGGGATGGTGTAGGCTATATTACATGGATTTATTGGGATGGTGTAGACTATATTACATGGATTTATTGGGATGGTGTTAGGCTATATTACATGGATTTATTGTAATGGTGTAGACTATATTACATGGATTTATTGGGATGGTGTAGGCTATATTACATGGATTTATTGGGATGGTGTTAGGCTATATTACATGGATTTATTGGGATGGTGTAGACTATATTACATGGATTTATTGTGATGGTGTAGGTAGACTATATTACATGGATTTATTGGGATGGTGTAGGTAGACTATATTACATGGATTTATTGTGATGGTGTAGGCTATATTACATGGATTTATTGGGATGGTGTAGGCTATATTACATGGATTTATTGTGATGGTGTAGGCTATATTACATGGATTTATTGGGATGGTGTAGGCTATATTACATGGATTTATTGTGACGGTGTAGGTAGACTATATTACATGGATTTATTGGGATGGTGTAGACTATATTACATGGATTTATTGGGATGGTGTAGACTATATTACATGGATTTATTGTGATGGTGTAGACTATATTACATGGATTTATTGTGATGGTGTAGACTATATTACATGGATTTATTGTGATGGTGTAGGCTATATTACATGGATTTATTGGGATGGTGTAGGCTATATTACATGGATTTATTGGGATGGTGTAGGCTATATTACATGGATTTATTGTGATGGTGTAGACTGTATTACATGGATTTATTGGGATGGTGTAGGCTATATTACATGGATTTATTGGGATGGTGTAGGCTATATTACATGGATTTATTGTAATGGTGTAGACTATATTACATGGATTTATTGGGATGGTGTAGACTATATTACATGGATTTATTGGGATGGTGTAGGTAGACTATATTACATGGATTTATTGGGATGGTGTAGACTATATTACATGGATTTATTGTGATGGTGTAGACTATATTACATGGATTTATTGTGATGGTGTAGGTAGACTATATTACATGGATTTATTGGGATGGTGTAGACTATATTACATGGATTTATTGTAATGGTGTAGACTATATTACATGGATTTATTGGGATGGTGTAGACTATATTACATGGATTTATTGTGATGGTTTAGGTAGACTATATTACATGGATTTATTGTGATGGTGTAGACTATATTACATGGATTTATTGGGATGGTGTTAGGCTATATTACATGGATTTATTGGGATGGTGTAGGCTATATTACATTGATTTATTGGGATGGTGTTAGGCTATATTACATGGATTTATTGGGATGGTGTAGGCTATATTACATTGATTTATTGGGATGGTGTTAGGCTATATTACATGGATTTATTGGGATGGTGTAGACTATATTACATGGATTTATTGGGATGGTGTAGGTAGACTATATTACATGGATTTATTGTGATGGTGTAGGCTATATTACATGGATTTATTGGGATGGTGTAGACTATATTACATGGATTTATTGGGATGGTGTAGACTATATTACATGGATTTATTGGGATGGTGTAGACTATATTACATGGATTTATTGGGATGGTGTAGACTATATTACATGGATTTATTGTAATGGTGTAGACTATATTACATGGATTTATTGGGATGGTGTAGACTATATTACATGGATTTATTGTGATGGTGTTAGGCTATATTAAATGGATTTATTGTGATGGTGTAGACTATATTACATGGATTTATTGGGATGGTGTAGACTATATTACATGGATTTATTGTAATGGTGTAGACTATATTACATGGATTTATTGGGATGGTGTAGACTATATTACATGGATTTATTGTGATGGTGTAGGTAGACTATATTACATGGATTTATTGGGATGGTGTAGGCTATATTACATGGATTTATTGTAATGGTGTAGACTATATTACATGGATTTATTGGGATGGTGTAGACTATATTACATGGATTTATTGTGATGGTTTAGGTAGACTATATTACATGGATTTATTGTGATGGTGTAGACTATATTACATGGATTTATTGGGATGGTGTTAGGCTATATTACATGGATTTATTGGGATGGTGTAGGCTATATTACATTGATTTATTGGGATGGTGTTAGGCTATATTACATGGATTTATTGGGATGGTGTAGGCTATATTACATTGATTTATTGGGATGGTGTTAGGCTATATTACATGGATTTATTGGGATGGTGTAGACTATATTACATGGATTTATTGGGATGGTGTAGGTAGACTATATTACATGGATTTATTGTGATGGTGTAGGCTATATTACATGGATTTATTGGGATGGTGTAGACTATATTACATGGATTTATTGGGATGGTGTAGACTATATTACATGGATTTATTGGGATGGTGTAGACTATATTACATGGATTTATTGGGATGGTGTAGACTATATTACATGGATTTATTGGGATGGTGTAGACTATATTACATGGATTTATTGTGATGGTGTTAGGCTATATTAAATGGATTTATTGTGATGGTGTAGACTATATTACATGGATTTATTGGGATGGTGTAGACTATATTACATGGATTTATTGTAATGGTGTAGACTATATTACATGGATTTATTGGGATGGTGTAGACTATATTACATGGATTTATTGTGATGGTGTAGGTAGACTATATTACATGGATTTATTGGGATGGTGTAGGCTATATTACATGGATTTATTGGGATGGTGTTAGGCTATATTAAATGGATTTATTGGGATGGTGTTAGGCTATATTAAATGGATTTATTGTGATGGTGTAGACTATATTACATGGATTTATTGGGATGGTGTAGACTATATTACATGGATTTATTGGGATGGTGTAGACTATATTACATGGATTTATTGGGATGGTGTAGACTATATTACATGGATTTATTGGGATGGTGTAGGCTATATTACATGGATTTATTGGGATGGTGTTAGGCTATATTACATGGATTTATTGGGATGGTGTAGACTATATTACATGGATTTATTGGGATGGTGTAGACTATATTACATGGATTTATTGTGATGGTGTAGGTAGACTATATTACATGGATTTATTGGGATGGTGTAGGTAGACTATATTACATGGATTTATTGTGATGGTGTAGGCTATATTACATGGATTTATTGTGATGGTGTAGGCTATATTACATGGATTTATTGGGATGGTGTAGGCTATATTACATGGATTTATTGTGATGGTGTAGGTAGACTATATTACATGGATTTATTGGGATGGTGTAGACTATATTACATGGATTTATTGTAATGGTGTAGACTATATTACATGGATTTATTGGGATGGTGTAGACTATATTACATGGATTTATTGGGATGGTGTAGACTATATTACATGGATTTATTGGGATGGTGTAGACTATATTACATGGATTTATTGTAATGGTGTAGACTATATTACATGGATTTATTGTGATGGTGTAGGCTATATTACATGGATTTATTGTGATGGTGTAGACTATATTACATGGATTTATTGTGATGGTGTAGGCTATATTACATGGATTTATTGGGATGGTGTAGGCTATATTACATGGATTTATTGTGATGGTGTAGACTATATTAAATGGATTTATTGTGATGGTGTAGGCTGTATTAAATGGATTTATTGGGATGGTGTAGGCTATATTACATGGATTTATTGGGATGGTGTAGGCTATATTACATGGATTTATTGTGATGGTGTAGACTATATTACATGGATTTATTGGGATGGTGTAGGCTATATTACATGGATTTATTGGGATGGTGTAGGCTATATTACATGGATTTATTGGGATGGTGTAGACTATATTACATGGATTTATTGGGATGGTGTTAGGCTATATTACATGGATTTATTGTAATGGTGTAGACTATATTACATGGATTTATTGGGATGGTGTAGGCTATATTACATGGATTTATTGGGATGGTGTTAGGCTATATTACATGGATTTATTGGGATGGTGTAGACTATATTACATGGATTTATTGTGATGGTTTAGGTAGACTATATTACATGGATTTATTGTGATGGTGTAGACTATATTACATGGATTTATTGGGATGGTGTAGGTAGACTATATTACATGGATTTATTGTGATGGTGTAGGCTATATTACATGGATTTATTGGGATGGTGTAGGCTATATTACATGGATTTATTGTGATGGTGTAGGCTATATTACATGGATTTATTGGGATGGTGTAGGCTATATTACATGGATTTATTGTGATGGTGTAGGTAGACTATATTACATGGATTTATTGGGATGGTGTAGACTATATTACATGGATTTATTGTAATGGTGTAGACCAGGGGTGTCAAAGTCAAATGGACGGAGGGCCAAATAAAAAAATCAGCTACAAGACGAGGGCCGGACTGTTCGAATGTTCATTGAAAATTTTTTAAATGACGCATATAGTCTAGTGAACCTAATTGAACCTACTGAAAACCTAACAAATATATTACAATATGATCAGATAAATAAAGCAATATTTTCTTATGGCTCTGTCAGTAATCTTTAATTTTCAACAGACACAAAAGACAAATTTCCTTTATATAAATATCCCCATAACATGAACATTAAATGAAAGAAACCGGTATTCAAGGCACCATCAGTAGACTATATTTTCTATTTTAGCAAAAGTGGGCTAAATTTACTTCAAAGAAAAAACAATAATAGCAATTTTCTATCATCCACTCAACTGAAATATTTTTAAAATATAATTGGATTGAAATACAAAAAAATAAAGTGCAAAAATCTATTAATCAAAAACAACACTTTGTTTAAGGAGAAGTAACATGCAGTGAAAACAAATATTAAATTTTA
Source organism: Oncorhynchus mykiss (assembly GCF_013265735.2). Classification (NCBI taxonomy): domain Eukaryota; kingdom Metazoa; phylum Chordata; class Actinopteri; order Salmoniformes; family Salmonidae; genus Oncorhynchus; species Oncorhynchus mykiss. The sequence continues at coordinate 62,171,812 of NC_048585.1, read as the reverse complement.
ACTTTTAAACTTGAACTGAGTAAAAACTCTAAATATGTGATTGCACAGTAATGTTCACTTGTTTGAGGTTGAGGGTGATACTTGGTGGTGTCCCATCTTTTCCACAAGTTCATCAATGTTCGGGGTAAGGCTCTGAGCTGAAGAAATCCTCAGAATTGAGTGGAGGTGTTCAGCAGTAAGTCGACTTCTGTGTGATGTTTTGTTCAGGTTCATCAAAGAAAACAGTTGTTCACACAGGTATGTGCTGCCAAACATAGACAACGTTTGAGCAGCCTGGATGCGCAGCTGGGGCATTGTGCCGGGGAGGAAACGGGCGAACTCCGCAGCACCCACTGCCGCATATTTTGCCCTCAGTGCATCATTGCATTGGAGGTCAATCAACTCCATTTGGAGGTTTGGTGGTGAGCTTTCCACGTCAACAGCAAATGGGTTACCGAGCAGTTCCAACCTGCTTTTTTGTGCTTCAAAGTCAGCAAATCGGCGTCGAAAGTCAGCGGCAAGCATACCTATTTTATCAGCCAACTGTGTGCTCGGGAACGCACTGGTAGAGAGCTTCTCTTTCATGGTCTGGCAGCTGGGAAAGTGGCTCAAACTTTCTTTCCGCATCTGCGTCTCCCACAGAGTCAGTTTGGTTTTAAATGCCTTCACTGTACTGTACATATCAGAGATGACACGATCCCGACCCTGCAGCTGCAAGTTTATTGCATTCAGATGACTCGTAATGTCACACAGAAAAGCCATTTCACACAGAAACATTTCGTCTCGGAGTTGTGTTGTGTCTTTCCCTTTGCTGTCCAAGAACAGACAAATCTCCTCACGAAGCTCGAAACATCTTTGAAGCACCTTTCCCTGGCTTAGCCATCGCACCTCTGTGTGATAAGGCAAATCACCATGCTCCGTTTCTAACTCCGTCAGAAATGCCTTGAACTGGCGGTGATTCAAACCTTTGGCTCTGATAAAGTTAACTGTGCGCGTGATGATGCTCATTACATGCTCCATTTTCAAGGCTTTACCGCACAACGCTTCCTGGTGTATGATACAATGATAAGCTGTCAGCTCACCTGTCGCGTTTTCCTCTTGCATCTTTTCCCGTATCTTCGCCACCAGTCCGCTCCTGTGTCCACACATCGCAGGTGCTCCGTCGGTTGTCAAACCCACGAGTTTTTCCCAAGGCAGCTCCATCTCATTTACACATCTTGACACCTCTTCATACAAATCATGCCCCGTAGTTGTGCCATGCATAGGACGTAAAGCCAAAAACTCCTCTGTCACGCTTAGGTTGGAGTCCACTCCGCGGATGAAAATTGACAACTGGGCAATGTCAGAAATGTCGGTGCTCTCATCCACAGCCAAGGAATATGCAATAAAATCTTTTCCCTTTTTCACAAGCTGCTCTTTTAGATTGATGGACAACTGGTCTACTCTCTCGGCAATGGTGTTTCTGCTCAGACTCACATTTAAAAAGAGTTGCCTTTTTTCTGGTCAAACTTCGTCACAAACTTTAATCATGCAGTTTTTGATGAAATCCCCCTCCGTAAATGGCCGGGCTGATTTAGCGATCTCTTCTGCCAAAATAAAACTGGCCTTTTGTAGCCTTTGTTCCATGTCCATATTCTTGTTTTTGTCCGCGTGTTTCGTTTCATAATGTCGTCTCAGATTATACTCTTTCAGTACCGCCACACTTTCTCCACACAGAAGACACACAGGTTTTCCAGCTACCTTCGTGAACATATACTCCGACTCCCACCTTGTTTGAAACCCCCGGTTCTCAGTATCCACCTTCCGTTTTGCCATTTTTGATGGGTATCTGAAAGTTAATTTTACTGTGATGCTGACGACTGCTGTGCCAATAAATATTGAAATGAAGCAGCCTACTGCTCGGTGCGTCACCTTTGCATTGTGGGAAATGTAGTATTGGTGCGTGTAAAAGATCTGCGGGCTGCCGGCTTGCTGCGGGCCGGTTCTAATAATAAATCAAGATCATCCCAGGGGCCGTAAAAAACCTTCTTGCGGGCCGGATGTGGCCCGCGGGCCTTGACTCTGACATATGTGGTGTAGACTATATTACATGGATTTATTGGGATGGTGTAGACTATATTACATGGATTTATTGGGATGGTGTAGACTATATTACATGGATTTATTGGGATGGTGTAGACTATATTACATGGATTTATTGTAATGGTGTAGACTATATTACATGGATTTATTGTGATGGTGTAGGCTATATTACATGGATTTATTGTGATGGTGTAGACTATATTACATGGATTTATTGTGATGGTGTAGGCTATATTACATGGATTTATTGTAATGGTGTAGACTATATTACATGGATTTATTGTGATGGTGTAGGCTATATTACATGGATTTATTGGGATGGTGTAGGCTATATTACATGGATTTATTGGGATGGTGTAGGCTATATTACATGGATTTATTGTGATGGTGTAGGCTATATTACATGGATTTATTGGGATGGTGTAGGCTATATTACATGGATTTATTGTGACGGTGTAGGTAGACTATATTACATGGATTTATTGGGATGGTGTAGACTATATTACATGGATTTATTGTAATGGTGTAGACTATATTACATGGATTTATTGGGATGGTGTAGACTATATTACATGGATTTATTGGGATGGTGTAGACTATATTACATGGATTTATTGGGATGGTGTAGACTATATTACATGGATTTATTGTAATGGTGTAGACTATATTACATGGATTTATTGTGATGGTGTAGGCTATATTACATGGATTTATTGTGATGGTGTAGACTATATTACATGGATTTATTGTGATGGTGTAGGCTATATTACATGGATTTATTGGGATGGTGTAGGCTATATTACATGGATTTATTGGGATGGTGTAGGCTATATTACATGGATTTATTGTGATGGTGTAGACTATATTACATGGATTTATTGGGATGGTGTAGGCTATATTACATGGATTTATTGGGATGGTGTTAGGCTATATTACATGGATTTATTGGGATGGTGTAGACTATATTACATGGATTTATTGGGATGGTGTAGGCTATATTACATGGATTTATTGTAATGGTGTAGACTATATTACATGGATTTATTGGGATGGTGTAGACTATATTACATGGATTTATTGGGATGGTGTAGACTATATTACATGGATTTATTGGGATGGTGTAGACTATATTACATGGATTTATTGTAATGGTGTAGACTATATTACATGGATTTATTGTGATGGTGTAGACTATATTACATGGATTTATTGTGATGGTGTAGGTAGACTATATTACATGGATTTATTGGGATGGTGTAGACTATATTACATGGATTTATTGGGATGGTGTAGACTATATTACATGGATTTATTGTGATTGTGTAGGTAGACTATATTACATGGATTTATTGGGATGGTGTAGACTATATTACATGGATTTATTGTAATGGTGTAGACTATATTACATGGATTTATTGGGATGGTGTAGACTATATTACATGGATTTATTGTGATGGTGTAGGTAGACTATATTACATGGATTTATTGGGATGGTGTAGGTAGACTATATTACATGGATTTATTGTGATGGTGTAGGCTATATTACATGGATTTATTGGGATGGTGTAGGTAGACTATATTACATGGATTTATTGGGATGGTGTAGACTATATTACATGGATTTATTGTAATGGTGTAGACTATATTACATGGATTTATTGGGATGGTGTAGACTATATTACATGGATTTATTGTGATGGTGTAGGTAGACTATATTACATGGATTTATTGTGATGGTGTAGGCTATATTACATGGATTTATTGGGATGGTGTAGGCTATATTACATGGATTTATTGTGATGGTGTAGGTAGACTATATTACATGGATTTATTGGGATGGTGTAGACTATATTACATGGATTTATTGGGATGGTGTAGACTATATTACATGGATTTATTGTGATGGTGTAGACTATATTACATGGATTTATTGGGATGGTGTAGGTAGACTATATTACATGGATTTATTGTGATGGTGTAGACTATATTACATGGATTTATTGGGATGGTGTAGACTATATTACATGGATTTATTGGGATGGTGTAGACTATATTACATGGATTTATTGTGATGGTGTAGACTATATTACATGGATTTATTGGGATGGTGTAGGTAGACTATATTACATGGATTTATTGTAATGGTGTAGACTATATTACATGGATTTATTGTGATGGTGTAGGCTATATTACATGGATTTATTGTGATGGTGTAGACTATATTACATGGATTTATTGTGATGGTGTAGGCTATATTACATGGATTTATTGGGATGGTGTAGGCTATATTACATGGATTTATTGTGATGGTGTAGACTATATTACATGGATTTATTGTGATGGTGTAGGCTATATTAAATGGATTTATTGTGATGGTGTAGGTAGACTATATTACATGGATTTATTGTGATGGTGTAGGCTATATTACATGGATTTATTGGGATGGTGTAGGCTATATTACATGGATTTATTGTGATGGTGTAGACTATATTACATGGATTTATTGTGATGGTGTAGGCTATATTAAATGGATTTATTGGGATGGTGTAGGCTATATTACATGGATTTATTGGGATGGTGTAGGCTATATTACATTGATTTATTGTGATGGTGTAGGCTATATTACATTGATTTATTGTGATGGTGTAGACTATATTACATGGATTTATTGGGATGGTGTAGGCTATATTACATGGATTTATTGGGATGGTGTAGGCTATATTACATGGATTTATTGGGATGGTGTAGGCTATATTACATGGATTTATTGGGATGGTGTTAGGCTATATTACATGGATTTATTGGGATGGTGTAGACTATATTACATGGATTTATTGTGATGGTGTAGGTAGACTATATTACATGGATTTATTGGGATGGTGTAGACTATATTACATGGATTTATTGGGATGGTGTAGACTATATTACATGGATTTATTGGGATGGTGTAGGCTATATTACATGGATTTATTGGGATGGTGTAGGCCATATTACATGGATTTATTGGGATGGTGTAGGCTATATTACATGGATTTATTGGGATGGTGTAGGCTATATTACATGGATTTATTGTGATGGTGTAGGTAGGCTATATTACATGGATTTATTGGGATGGTGTAGACTATATTACATGGATTTATTGGGATGGTGTAGGCTATATTATATGGATTTATTGGGATGGTGTAGGCTATATTACATGGATTTATTGGGATGGTGTAGACTATATTACATGGATTTATTGGGATGGTGTAGACTATATTATATGGATTTATTGGGATGGTGTAGGCTATATTACATGGATTTATTGGGATGGTGTAGACTATATTATATGGATTTATTGGGATGGTGTAGGCTATATTATATGGATTTATTGGGATGGTGTAGACTATATTACATGGATTTATTGGGATGGTGTAGACTATATTATATGGATTTATTGGGATGGTGTAGGCTATATTATATGGATTTATTGGGATGGTGTAGGCTATATTACATGGATTTATTGGGATGGTGTAGACTATATTACATGGATTTATTGGGATGGTGTTAGGCTATATTACATGGATTTATTGGGATGGTGTAGACTATATTACATGGATTTATTGGGATGGTGTAGACTATATTACATGGATTTATTGGGATGGTGTAGGCTATATTACATGGATTTATTGGGATGGTGTAGACTATATTACATGGATTTATTGGGATGGTGTAGACTATATTACATGGATTTATTGTGATGGTGTAGGCTATATTACATGGATTTATTGTAATGGTGTAGACTATATTACATGGATTTATTGTGATGGTGTAGGCTATATTACATGGATTTATTGTGATGGTGTAGACTATATTACATGGATTTATTGTGATGGTGTAGGCTATATTACATGGATTTATTGGGATGGTGTAGGCTATATTACATGGATTTATTGTGATGGTGTAGACTATATTACATGGATTTATTGTGATGGTGTAGGCTATATTAAATGGATTTATTGGGATGGTGTAGGCTATATTACATGGATTTATTGTAATGGTGTAGACTATATTACATGGATTTATTGTAATGGTGTAGACTATATTACATGGATTTATTGGGATGGTGTAGACTATATTACATGGATTTATTGGGATGGTGTAGACTATATTACATGGATTTATTGTAATGGTGTAGACTATATTACATGGATTTATTGGGATGGTGTAGACTATATTACATGGATTTATTGTAATGGTGTAGACTATATTACATGGATTTATTGTGATGGTGTTAGGCTATATTAAATGGATTTATTGTGATGGTGTAGGTAGGCTATATTACATGGATTTATTGTGATGGTGTAGACTATATTACATGGATTTATTGTGATGGTGTAGGCTATATTACATGGATTTATTGGGATGGTGTAGGCTATATTACATGGATTTATTGTGATGGTGTAGACTATATTACATGGATTTATTGTGATGGTGTAGGCTATATTACATGGATTTATTGGGATGGTGTAGGCTATATTACATGGATTTATTGGGATGGTGTAGGCTATATTACATGGATTTATTGGGATGGTGTAGGTAGGCTATATTACATGGATTTATTGGGATGGTGTAGACTATATTACATGGATTTATTGGGATGGTGTAGGCTATATTACATGGATTTATTGGGATGGTGTAGGTAGACTATATTACATGGATTTATTAGGCTTTTTAAAATTGTAGATGTTACAAAGGTCTGGATCAGTGGCTTTTAGGCTGTATGTGTGGAGACCTGGAGATGATAACTATGTTTATGTTGATTAACGGTCAATTACCGTGAGACCGGCTGTCTTTTGGCATGTCAATAACCGGCTGGCATAATGTCCTGACTGCCACACAGCCTTTCTCTCACACACAAAATAATCCTGTTTTTTTGGGGGGGGTCTTTTCATGATTGTTATTTCATGATTGTTTTCATGATTACTTTTCCAGCTCTCCGGTTCTGAAACCTTTCTTCTTCATGCATTCAAAGTCTCAGCTGAAGGTAAAGTCATCGCAATATTACTCCTCATTGATACTGATCAGATGAATTGATAGATTTGCTGGTATATTAATTAATGGGTTGATTTATTGATCGAAGCGGATCATGTATTTGCGGTTAGTGTAGATTGAATGGCCGATAGACTTCAACTGATTTGATTCATTGGTTGATGTATTAATTAATTCATTGTTTACCGATGACATCACTGCAGGTGGACGTGCACATTGGTGGAGAGCACGCCGAGACGCACACTGGGGCGGAGTCAGACTCTGAGGCTCCGCCCCCAGCGGAGGAGAAAGCTGTACCTGTCGCAGGTACGCCATCACCTGGTCTCCACACAACCCCCTCCTAGTCCTCTACACACTACTCAACCCCCCCAGTCCTCTACACACTACTCAACCCCCCCAGTCCTCTACACAATACTCAACCCCCCCAGTCCTCTACACACTACACTAATTGATTACCTACCCCTCTGTAGATAGGAACACTCTGGTTCCTCCATGAATGAAGAGAGAGGCTGGTTCATTATGAAAAATCAGAGTCATCAGAATCAGAATGCTGGTCTGACCCTTCTCCCGTTCCTGCTTATCTTTCCTTCTCTCACTGTTCTCTCTCTCTCTCCAGATCTGCCCAGTGGTCCCCACTCCTACAGGCTGGAGGAGTTGGCCTACACCAGGAGTGGAGACAAGGGAGACTCTAGTAACATCGGTAAGACTCACTGTACAAAAACTGTATAGTACAGCTATATGTCTCGTGTCCTGTATAGTACAGCTGGAGGATGTCTCGTGTCCTGTATAGTTCAGCTGGAGGATGTCTCGTGTCCTGTATAGTACAGCTGGAGGATGTCTCGTGTCCTGTATAGTACAGCTGGAGGATGTCTCGTGTCCTGTATAGTTCAGCTGGAGGATGTCTCGTGTCCTGTATAGTACAGCTGGAGGATGTCTCGTGTCCTGTATAGTACAGCTGGAGGATGTCTCGTGTCCTGTATAGTACAGCTGGAGGATGTCTCGTGTCCTGTATAGTACAGCTGGAGGATGTCTCGTGTCCTGTATAGTTCAGCTGGAGGATGTCTCGTGTCCTGTATAGTACAGCTGGAGGATGTCTCGTGTCCTGTATAGTACAGCTGGAGGATGTCTCGTGTCCTGTATAGTACAGCTGGAGGATGTCTCGTGTCCTGTATAGTACAGCTGGAGGATGTCTCGTGTCCTGTATAGTTCAGCTGGAGGATGTCTCGTGTCCTGTATAGTACAGCTGGAGGATGTCTCGTGTCCTGTATAGTTCAGCTGGAGGATGTCTCGTGTCCTGTATAGTACAGCTGGAGGATGTCTCGTGTCCTGTATAGTACAGCTGGAGGATGTCTCGTGTCCTGTATAGTTCAGCTGGAGGATGTCTCGTGTCCTGTATAGTACAGCTGGAGGATGTCTCGTGTCCTGTATAGTACAGCTGGAGGATGTCTCGTGTCCTGTATAGTACAGCTGGAGGATGTCTCGTGTCCTGTATAGTACAGCTGGAGGATGTCTCGTGTCCTGTATAGTACAGCTGGAGGATGTCTCGTGTCCTGTATAGTACAGCTGGAGGATGTCTCGTGTCCTGTATAGTTCAGCTGGAGGATGTCTCGTGTCCTGTATAGTTCAGCTGGAGGATGTCTCGTATATGACTAATTCACAGTACAGTAGAGGATCATTGAATGTTGATATTAATGGTCTCTCCCCCCTCAGGTGTGATATTAATGGTCTCTCTCTCCCCTCAGGTGTGATATTAATGGTCTCTCCCCCCTCAGGTGTGATATTAATGGTCTCTCCCCCCCTCAGGTGTGATATTAATGGTCTCTCCCCCCTCAGGTGTGATATTAATGGTCTCTCCCCCCCTCAGGTGTGATATTAATGGTCTCTCCCCCCTCAGGTGTGATATTAATGGTCTCTCCCCCCAGGTGTGATATTAATGGACTCTCTCCCCCCTCAGGTGTGATATTAATGGTCTCTCCCCCCTCAGGTGTGATATTAATGGTCTCTCTCTCCCCTCAGGTGTGATATTAATGGTCTCTCTCTCCCCTCAGGTGTGATATTAATGGTCTCTCCCCCCCTCAGGTGTGATATTAATGGTCTCTCTCCCCCCTCAGGTGTGATATTAATGGTCTCTCCCCCCTCAAGTGTGATATTAATGGTCTCTCTCCCCCCTCAGGTGTGATATTAATGGTCTCTCTCCCCCCTCAGGTGTGATATTAATGGTCTCTCTCTCCCCTCAGGTGTGATATTAATGGTCTCTCTCTCCCCTCAGGTGTGATATTAATGGTCTCCCTCCCCCCTCAGGTGTGATGGTAATGGTCTCTCTCCCCCCTCAGGTGTGATATCAATGGTCTCTCTCCCCCCTCAGGTGTGATATTAATGGTGTCTCCCCCCTCAGGTGTGATATTAATGGTCTCTCCCCCCTCAGGTGTGATATTAATGGTCCCTCTGTCCCCTCAGGTGTGATATTAATGATCTCTCTCCCCCCTCAGGTGTGATATTAATGGTCTCTCTCCCCCTCAGGTGTGATATTAATGGTCTTTCCCATCACAGGTGTGATATTAATGGTCTCTCTCTCCCCCCTCAGGTGTGATATTAATGGTCTCTCCCCCTTCAGGTGTGATATTAATGCTCTCTCTCCTCAGGTGTGATATTAATGGTCTCTCCCCCCTCAGGTGTGATATTAATGGTCTCTCTTCCCCCTCAGGTGTGATATTAATGGTCTCTCCCCCCTCAGGTGTGATATTTATGGTCTCTCCCCCCTCAGGTGTGATATTAATGGTCTCTCTCCCCCTCAGGTGTGATATTAATGGTCTCTCTCTCCCCTCAGGTGTGATATTAATGGTCTCTCCCCCCTCAGGTGTGATATTAATGGTCTCTCCCCCCCTCAGGTGTGATATTAATGGTCTCTCCCCCCTCAGGTGTGATATTAATGGTCTCTCCCCCCCTCAGGTGTGATATTAATGGTCTCTCCCCCCTCAGGTGTGATATTAATGGTCTCTCCCCCCAGGTGTGATATTAATGGACTCTCTCCCCCCTCAGGTGTGATATTAATGGTCTCTCCCCCCTCAGGTGTGATATTAATGGTCTCTCCCCCCTCAGGTGTGATATTAATGGTCTCTCCCCCCTCAGGTGTGATATTAATGGTCTCTCTCTCCCCTCAGGTGTGATATTAATGGTCTCTCTCCCCCCTCAGGTGTGATATCAATGGTCTCTCTCCCCCCTCAGGTGTGATATTAATGGTCTCTCTCCCCCCTCAGGTGTGATATTAATGGTGTCTCCCCCCTCAGGTGTGATATTAATGGTCTCTCTTCCCCCTCAGGTGTGATATTAATGGTCTCCCTTCCCCCTCTGGTGTGATATTAATGGTCTCTCTCCCCGTCAGGTGTGATATTAATGGTCTTTCCCATCACAGGTGTGATATTAATGGTCTCCCTTCCCCCTCAGGTGTGATATTAATGGTCTCCCCCCCCCTCAGGTGTGATATTAATGGTCTCTCCCCCCCTCAGGTGTGATATTAATGGTCTCTCCCCCCTCAGGTGTGATATTAATGGTCTCCCCCCCCCCAGGTGTGATATTAATGGACTCTCTCCCCCCTCAGGTGTGATATTAATGGTCTCTCCCCCCTCAGGTGTGATATTAATGGTCTCTCCCCCCTCAGGTGTGATATTAATGGTCTCTCCCCCCTCAGGTGTGATATTAATGGTCTCTCTCTCCCCTCAGGTGTGATATTAATGGTCTCTCTCCCCCCTCAGGTGTGATATCAATGGTCTCTCTCCCCCCTCAGGTGTGATATTAATGGTCTCTCTCCCCCCTCAGGTGTGATATTAATGGTGTCTCCCCCCTCAGGTGTGATATTAATGGTCTCTCTTCCCCCTCAGGTGTGATATTAATGGTCTCCCTTCCCCCTCAGGTGTGATATTAATGGTCTCTCTCCCCCTCAGGTGTGATATTAATGGTCTTTCCCATCACAGGTGTGATATTAATGGTCTCCCTTCCCCCTCAGGTGTGATATTAATGGTCCCCCCCCCCTCAGGTGTGATATTAATGGTCTCTCTCCCTTCAGGTGTGATATTAATGGTCTCTCTCCCCCCTCAGGTGTGATATTAATGGTCTCTCTCCCCCTCAGGTGTGATATTAATGGTCTTTCCCATCACAGGTGTGATATTAATGGTCTCTCTCTCCCCCCTCAGGTGTGATATTAATGGTCTCTCCCCCTTCAGGTGTGATATTAATGCTCTCTCTCCTCAGGTGTGATATTAATGGTCTCTCCCCCCTCAGGTGTGATATCAATGGTCTCTCCCCCCTCAGGTGTGATATTAATGGTCTCTCTCCCCCCTCAGGTGTGATATTAATGGTGTCTCCTCCCTCAGGTGTGATATTAATGGTCTCTCTTCCCCCTCAGGTGTGATATTAATGGTCTCTCTGTCCCCTCAGGTGTGATATTAATGGTCTCTCTCTCCTCAGGTGTGATATTAATGCTCTCTCCCCCCTCAGGTGTGATATTAATGGTCTCTCTCCCCCCTCAGGTGTGATATCAATGGTCTCTCTCCCCCCTCAGGTGTGATATTAATGGTCTCTCTCCCCCCTCAGGTGTGATATTAATGGTGTCTCCCCCCTCAGGTGTGATATTAATGGTCTCTCTTCCCCCTCAGGTGTGATATTAATGGTCTCCCTTCCCCCTCAGGTGTGATATTAATGGTCTCTCTCCCCCTCAGGTGTGATATTAATGGTCTTTCCCATCACAGGTGTGATATTAATGGTCTCCCTTCCCCCTCAGGTGTGATATTAATGGTCCCCCCCCCCTCAGGTGTGATATTAATGGTCTCTCTCCCTTCAGGTGTGATATTAATGGTCTCTCTCCCCCCTCAGGTGTGATATTAATGGTCTCTCTCCCCCTCAGGTGTGATATTAATGGTCTTTCCCATCACAGGTGTGATATTAATGGTCTCTCTCTCCCCCCTCAGGTGTGATATTAATGGTCTCTCCCCCTTCAGGTGTGATATTAATGCTCTCTCTCCTCAGGTGTGATATTAATGGTCTCTCCCCCCTCAGGTGTGATATCAATGGTCTCTCCCCCCTCAGGTGTGATATTAATGGTCTCTCTCCCCCCTCAGGTGTGATATTAATGGTGTCTCCCCCCTCAGGTGTGATATTAATGGTCTCTCTCCCCCCTCAGGTGTGATATTAATGGTGTCTCCCCCTTCAGGTGTGATATTAATGCTCTCTCTCTTCTCAGGTGTGATATTAATGGTCTCTCCCCCCTCAGGTGTGATATTAATGGTCTCTCTTCCCCCTCAGGTGTGATATTAATGGTCTCTCTGTCCCCTCAGGTGTGATATTAATGGTCTCTCTCTCCTCAGGTGTGATATTAATGCTCTCTCCCCCCTCAGGTGTGATATTAATGGTCTCTCTCCCCCCTCAGGTGTGATATTAATGTTCTCTCTCCCCCTCAGATGTGATATTAATGGTCTTTCCCATCACAGGTGTGATATTAATGGTCTCTCTCTCCCCACTCAGGTGTGATATTAATGGTCTCTCCCCCTTCAGGTGTGATATTAATGCTCTCTCTCTTCTCAGGTGTGATATTAATGGTCTCTCCCCCCTCAGGTGTGATATTAATGGTCTCTCTCCCCCCTCAGGTGTGATATTAATGGTCTCTCTTCCCCCTCAGGTGTGATATTAATGGTCTCTCCCCCCTCAGGTGTGATATTAATGGTCTCTCCACCCTCAGGTGTGATATTAATGGTCTCTCCCCCCTCAGGTGTGATATTAATGGTCTCTCCCCCCTCAGGTGTGATATTAATGGTCTCTCCCCCTTCAGGTGTGATATTAATGCTCTCCCCCCTCAGGTGTGATATTAATGGTCTCTCCCCCCTCAGGTGTGATATTAATGGTCTCTCCCCCTTCAGGTGTGATATTAATGCTCTCTCTCCTCAGGTGTGATATTAATGGTCTCTCCCCCCTCAGGTGTGATATTAATGGTCTCTCTCCCTTCAGGTGTGATATTAATGGTCTCTCTTCCCCCTCAGGTGTGATATTAATGGTCTCTTCCCCCTCAGGTGTGATATCACGCCACCCCCTTTACTTCCCCTACTTGAAGAAACACCTGACGGAAACAGTGGTGGGGGAATACTTCCATCACCTCATACAGCCAGACACACATGATGCTGTCACACGGTAGGACTGGGGGGATGACCATGGTATTACTGGAGACTGGGGGGATGACCATGGTATTACTGGAGACTGGGGGGATGACCATGGTATTACTGGAGACTGGGGGGATGACCATGGTATTACTGGAGAGAGGGGGATGACCATGGTATTACTGGAGACTGGGGGGATGACCATGGTATTACTGGAGACTGGGGGGATGACCATGGTATTACTGGAGAGAGGGGGATGACCATGGTATTACTGGAGACTGGGGGGATGACCATGGTATTACTGGAGACTGGTGGGGGGTGACCATGGTATTACTGGAGAGAGGGGGGGTGACCATGGTATTACTGGAGACTGGGGGGATGACCATGGTATTACTGGAGACTGGGGGGGGGGTGACCATGGTATTACTGGAGAGAGGTGGGGTGACCATGGTATTACTGGAGACTGGGGAATGACCATGGTATTACTGGAGACTGGGGGGATGACCATGGTATTACTGGAGAGAGTGGGATGGCCATGGTATTACTGGAGACTGGGGGGATGACCATGGTATTACTGGAGAGAGTGGGATGACCATGGTATTACTGGAGACTGGGGGGATGACCATGGTATTACTGGAGAGAGTGGGATGACCATGGTATTACTGGAGACTGGGGGGATGACCATGGTATTACTGGAGAGAGGGGGAGTGACCATGGTATTACTGGAGAGGGGGGGGGTGACCATGGTATTACTAGAGAGGGGGTCAGATGACCATGGTATTACTGGAGAGAGGGGGGGATGACCATGGTATTACTGGAGACTGGGGTTAATGACCATGGTATTACTGGAGAGAGGCGGGGATGACCATGGTATTACTGGAGAGAGGGGGATGACCATGGCATTACTGGAGACTGGGGGGCGGGGTGACCATGGTATTACTGGAGAGAGGGGGGGATGACCACGGTATTACTGGAGACTGGGGGGATGACCATGGTATTACTGGAGAGAGGGGGGGATGACCATGGTATTACTGGAGAGAGGGGGATGACCATGGCATTACTGGAGACTGGGGGGCGGGGTGACCATGGTATTACTGGAGAGAGGGGGGTGACAATAGTATTACTGGAGAGAGGGGGATGACCATGGTATTACTGGAGAGAGGGGGATGACCATGGTATTACTGGAGAGAGGGGGGTGACCATGGTATTACTGGAGAGAGGGGGATGACCATGGTATTACTGGAGAGAGGGGGATGACCATGGTATTACTGGAGAGAGGGGGGATGACCATGGTATTACTGGAGAGAGGGGGGGGGGTGACCATGGTGTTACTGGAGAGAGGGGGGGTGACCATGGTGTTACTAGAGAGAGGTGGGGGGTGGTGACCATGGTATTACTGGAGAGAGGGGGGGGTGACCATGGTGTTACTGGAGAGAGGGGGGGAGGGGGTGACCATGGTATTACTGGAGAGAGGGGGGGTGACCATGGTATTACTGGAGAGAGGGGGGGGGGTGACCATGGTATTACTGGAGAGGGGGGGTGACCATGGTATTACTGGAGAGAGGGGGATGACCATGGTATTACTGGAGAGAGGGGGGATGACCATGGTATTACTGGAGAGAGGGGGGGGTGACCATGGTGTTACTGGAGAGAGGGGGGGGTGACCATGGTGTTACTGGAGAGAGGGGGGGAGGGGGTGACCATGGTATTACTGGAGAGAGGGGGGGGGGGTGACCATGGTATTACTGGAGAGAGGGGGGGGTGACCATGGTATTACTGGAGAGAGGGGGGGGGGGTGACCATGGTATTACTGGAAGAGGGGGGGGTGACCATGGTATTACTGGAGAGAGGGGGGGGTGACCATTGTATTACTGGGGGGGGGGGGGGGGGGGGGGGGGGGGTGACCATGGTATTACTGGAGGGGGGGACGTCTCCAGTCGCCATGGTAATTTAACAGGCAGCAGATGTGTTTTAATGAGCCTCCACACCAAGGGATCAGTCTAGGGTGGAGGAGGGCTGTAGGTCAGAGTCCCAAATGATTCCCTATTCCCTATGTAGTGCACCATGACCCAATGGGTCCTCTTCAACAGTAGTGCACTATATAGGGAATAGGTTGCCTTTTGGGACTGTTTCCTCATGCATCTAACCACAGCTCCACGTCTGACAGTGATTATGCTAACAAGAGCTGGTGGGTGGGTGGGTGTGTGTGTGTGTGTGTGTGTGTTCTTACCTTCTCTCCTCTCCTGTAGTTATGAGTTACCAGGGATTCATGCTCTCAACTTCATCCTGCAAAGCTCTCTGGGAGGCGGTGGGGTGGCATCGATACGCTGTGACCCTCAGGTAATACACACACACACACACACACACACCATAACCCCTCACCTCTTTTCCCGTATCCCACAACCCCCTACTCCTTTCTCTCCTCTGTCCCTTTCCCCCGATTCCTCTCACCTTCTACCCATCACCTCTGACCTCTTAGGCCCACACTTCCCTCCTTCCTTACCTCCCTCCCTCCCTCTATCCTAATTCCCCCTTTCTTTTATCGTTAAACCCTTCCCCATTTCACCCCCCCCCCCTCTCCCTCCATTCCCCCTTTTCTCTGTCAGACCCCAGGCAGTGGTGAAAACAGCCATGTGAAGCCTTTTATTGGCCCACTAGAACTCACTAGAGTTATATCAAAGGGTTAAACACACACACACACACACACACACACACACAGACACACACACACACACACACACACACACACACACACACACACACACACACACACACACACACACACACACACACACACACACACACACACACACACACACACACACACACACACACACACGCAGGCAAAGACACAAACACACACACACACACACACACACACACACGCAGGCACAGACACAAACACACACACACACACACGCAGGCACAGACACAAACACACACACACACACACACACACAGACACGCGTTGTTTAGTCTATCAGTAAAAGGGTGAATTCTTAGTGAGATTTCTGCTAACACATGAACATAATTTAGTCCTGTAAGGCTTACAGTATAAAGGGGTTAAATCTCTCTCTCTCTCTCTTCCTCTCTGCTTTAGGGTAAAGCCTATGGTCAGATGCTGCTGGACCTCAAACTGACCGGCTTACCAGACCTCAAGTCTCTGGTCGACTGAGACGGGGAGAGAGAGAAAGACAGACAGAGAGAGAGAGAGAGAGGACAAATATATGAAGAAATATAGAGATGTATTGTTTGTCAATGGAGAATTGTCATGATGTATCCTGGCTACATACATTGATTCAGGGGTGGAAGAGAGGGCGTTATCTCTGTGTGTGGAGATAACTGCATCTCAAATGCACCCTATTCCCTATGTAGTGCACTACTTTAGACCAGAACCCTATGGAACCCTATTCCCTATGTAGTGCACTACTTTAGATCAGAGCCCTATGCCACCCTATTCCCTATGTAGTGCACTACTTTAGACCAGAACCCTATGGAACCCTATTCCCTATGTAGTGCACTACTTTAGACCAGAACCCTATGGAACCCTATTCCCTATGTAGTGCACTACTTTTGATGCTCTGTATCATTAAACGATGTGTCTATCTTACTGCTGTGACTCAGATCCGTTTGTGAAGATAATGCTCTGTATCATTAAACTATGTGTCTATCTTATTGTGCATTTGGACAGACAACCACTAAACTGACAGGAAGGAAGATACTGATGCTATATACCTTCTTCCTACTTCCTGTTGAAGGAGGATTCTGTTCCTTCCGGCTCACTTCCTGTTGAAGGAGGATTATGTTCCTTCTGGCTCACTTCCTGTTGAAGGAGGATTCTGTTCCTTCTGGCTCACTTCCTGTTGAAGGAGGATTCTGTTCCTTCTGGCCCACTTCCTGTTGAAGGAGGATTCTGTTACTTCCGGATCACTTGCTTCAACGTTGGACAGACGACATATTTCTAGATGGTACAAAGAGACAGAAGATGTTCTGAAACAAAGTTTAAAAAACGCTCCTTTGTTTTAGTTTCTCGTTTCAAAATATTCTTCCCAAGGACACAACAAGCTGAGTTTTAAAGGACAACATCTACCAAATGCATCCCAAATGGCACCCTATTCCCTATATAGTGCACTACTTTGGACTAGAGCCCTATGTGGGCTACATAGGGAATAAGATGCCATTTGGGATTTGGCCTATGTGTTTTCTACAGAGAGAACCACTGGTTGGGACAATACAACAATATCTGCTAGTGGCAGCTGTTTAGTTAACAACCCTTTCCACAACTGCCTGACTGTGATAAAGTGAAAAATCTGAGGCCCACACCTGACCCTGACCCGCTAATATAGAAAATGACCCTAACCCTAACCAGACCCTAACCCTAACCTGACCCGCTAATATAGAAAATGACCCTAACCCTAACCAGACCCTAACCCTAACCTGACCCGCTAATATAGAAAATGACCCTAACCAGACCCTAACCAGACCCTAACCAGGCCCTAACCAGACCCTAACCCTAACCAGACCCTAACCCTAACCTGACCCTAACCAGACCCTAACCCTAACCAGACCCTAACCTGACCCTAACCCTAACCAGACCCTAACCCCCACCAGACCCTAACCCCACCAGACCCTAACCAGACCCTAACCCTAACCTGACCCTAACCCTAACCAGACCCTAACCTGACCCTAACCCCCACCAGACCCTAACCCCACCAGACCCTAACCCCACCAGACCCTAACCAGACCCTAACCTGACCCTAACCCCCACCAGACCCTAACCCCTCCAGACCCTAACCCCACCAGACCCTAAACAGACCCTAACCTCACCAGACCCTAACCCTTACCAGACCCTAACCAGACCCTAACCTGACCCTAACCCCCACCAGACCCTAACCCCTCCAGACCCTAACCAAACCCTAACCAGACCCTAACCAAACCCTAACCCCTCCAGACCCTAACCCCACCAGACCCTAACCCCACCAGACCCTAACCCCACCAGACCCTAACCAGACCCTAACCCCCACCAGACCCTAACCAGACCCTAACCCCTCCAGACCCTAACCAAACCCTAACCAGACCCTAACCAAACCCTAACCCCTCCAGACCCTAACCCTAACCAGACCCTAACCCCCACCAGACCCTAACCAGACCCTAACCCCTCCAGACCCTAACCAGACCCTAACCAAACCCTGCCCTAGAAGACTAAATAAACTCTTGCTCAACAGAATGTCATTAAATCAATAGAATGAATGCTTCAACCTACAGTATACTGAACAAAAAGATAAACGCAAAATGTAATCAAAAGATCCCTGGAATGTTCCATTCTCTTCAATGTTGGGCCTACATTTGTTGACATCCCTGTTAGTGAACATTTCTCCTTCGCCAATAAAAATCCATCCTCCTGCCAGGTGTGGCATATCAAGAAGCTGATTAAACGGCATGATCATTACACATGTGCACCTTGTGCTGGGGACACTAAAATACCACTCATATCAATATGCTGATTAAACAGCATGATCATTACACATGTGCACCTTGTGCTGGGGACACTGAAATACCACTCAAATGTGCAGTTTTGACACAAAACAATGCCACATATGTCTCAAGTTTTGGGGGAGCGTGCATTTGGCATGTTGACTGCAGGAATGTCCACCAGAGATGATGCCATAGAATGTAATGTACATTTCTCTACCATAAGCCACCTCCAACGTCATTTTAGAGAATTTGGCAGTACGTCCAAACTGCCTCGCAACCGCAGACCACGTGTGACCCAGGACCACAGGCTTCTTCACCTGTGAGGTCGTCTGAGACCAGCCACAGACAGCCGATGAAACTGAGGAGTATTTATGTCTGTAATAAAGCCCTTTTGTTGGGAAAAGCAAATTATGATTGGCTGGGCCTGGCTCCCCAGTGGGTGGGTCTATAGCATGCAGTAGGCTAATGCCCACTGGTGAAACATATAAATCTACTTTAAAAAAACTTAAACAAAATACCACGGAATTGTATGTTCTAGGTCAATAACAATAAACGGCATCAGGAGACCACTTTTGAGGGCTTGAAAAAATGTAAGAACTGTAGTTTTTTTTAGTGTAGGTACCCATTAATTTAAATGTGCATAGAACTGACTCCCAGTTCTATTACAGTAAAGTCAGAATGACTCCCAGTTCTATTAAAGACAGAATGACTCCCAGTTCTATTACAGTATAGACATAATGACTCCCAGTTCTATTACAGTAAAGACAGAATGACTCCCAGTTCTATTAAAGACAGAATGACTCCCAGTTCTATTAAAGACAGAATGAATCCCAGTTATATTAAAAGCAGAATGACTCCCAGTTCTATTGCAGTATTATTCACTAGAATAATAGTGAAGACATCAAAACTTTGAAATAACACATATGGAATCATGTAGTAACCAAGAAAGTGTTAAACAAATCAAAATATATTTTAGATTCTTCAAAGTAGCCACCCTTTGGCTTAATGTCAGCTTTGCACACTCTTGGCATTCTCTCAACCACCTTCACTTGGAATTTTTTTCCAACAGTCTTGAAGGAGTTCCCACATATGCTGAGCACTTGTTGGCTGCTTTTCCTTCTCTCTGCAGTCCAACTCATCCCAAACCATTTCAATCGGGTTCAGGTCGGTGATTGTGGAGGCTAGGTCATCTGATGCAGCACTCAATCACTCTCCTTCTTGGTCAAACACCCCTTACACATCCTGGAGGTGTGTTGGGTGATTGTCCTGTTGAAAAACTAATGATAGTCCCACATCCCGCAAACCAGATGGGATGGCATTTCGCTGCAGAATGCTGTGGTAGCCATGCTGGTTAAGTGTGCCTTGAATTCTAAATAACTCACTGACAGTGTCACCAGCAAAGCACCATCACACCTCTTCCTCCATGCTTCACGGTTGGAACCACACTTGCGGAGATCATCCGTTCACCTACTCTGCATCTCACAAAGACAAGGCGGTTGCAACCAAAACTCTCAAATTAGGACTCATCAGACCAAAGGACAGATTTCCACCAGTCTAATGTCATTTTGCGTGTGTTTCTTGGCCAAAGCAAGTCTCTTCTTATTGGTGTCCTTTTAGTAGTGTTTTCTTTGCAGTAATTCGACCATGAAGGTCTGATTCACGTAGTCTCCTCTGAACAGCTGATATTGAGATGTGTCTGTTACTTGAACTCTGTGAAGCATTTATTTGGGCATTTATCTGGGGACCCATACCAGGCGGTGATGCAACCGGTCAGGATGCTCTCGAAGGTGCAGCTGTAGAACCTTTTGAGGATCTGGGGACCCATGCTAAATCTTTTCAGTCTCCTGAGGGGAAAAAGGTGTTGTCGTGCCCTCTTCACGACTGTCTTGGTGTGTTTGGACCATGATAGTTTGTTGGTGATGTGAACACCAAGGAAGTTGAAACTATAGACCCGCTCCACTACAGCCCTGTCG
Organism: Oncorhynchus mykiss; assembly: GCF_013265735.2. NCBI lineage: Eukaryota > Metazoa > Chordata > Actinopteri > Salmoniformes > Salmonidae > Oncorhynchus > Oncorhynchus mykiss. The sequence continues at coordinate 62,151,129 of NC_048585.1, read as the reverse complement.
ATGTGAATGGGGGAGTGTTTGGCCCTCCTTTTCCTGTAGTCCACAATCAGCTCCTTTGTTTCATGTTGAGGGAGTGGTTGTTGTCCTGGCACCATGCTGCCCCCTATAGGCTGTCTCTTCGTTGACGGTGATCAGGCCTACCACTGTTGTGTCTTCAGCAAACTTAATGATGGTGTTGGAGTCATTCTTGGCCGTGCAGTCGTGGATGAACAGGGAGTACAGGAGGGGACTGAGCACACACCCCTGAGGGACCCCCGATCAGTGTGGCAGATGTGTTGCTGCCTACCCTCACCACCTGGGGGACGGCCCATCAGGAAGTCCAGGATCCAGTTGCAGAGGGAGGTGTTTAGTCCCAGGATCCTTAGCTTAGTGATGAGCTTTGAGGGCACTATGGTGTTGAACGTTGAGCTGTAGTCAATGAACAGCATTCTCACGTAAGTGCTCCTTTTTTCCAGGTGGGAAAGGGCAGTATGGAGTGCGATTGAGATTGCATCATCTGTGGATCTGTTGGGGCGGAATGCAAATTGGAGTGGGTCTAGGGTTTCTGGGATGATGGTGTTGATGTGAGCCATGACCAGCCTTTCAAAGCACTTCATTGCTACTGATGTGAGTGCTACAGGGCGGTAGTCATTTAGGCAATCTTCAATCTTAGTTCTGTTTTGACACTGCCTGTTTGATGATTCGTCGCAGGGCATAGCAGGATTTCTTATAAGCGTTTGGATTAGTGTCCCGCTCCTTATAAGTGGCAGCTCTAGCCTTTAGCTCGGTGCGGATGTTGCCTGTAATCCATGGCTTCTGGTTGGGATTTGTACGTACGGTCACTGTGAGGACGACGTCGTCGATGCACTTATTTATGAAGCCGATGACTGAGGTGGTGTACTCCTCAATGCCATTGGATGAATCCAGGAACATATTCCAGTCTGTGCTGCAAAATAATCCTGTAGCATCCGCATCATCTGACCACTTCCATATTGAGCGAGTCACTGGTACTTCCTGCTTTAGTTTTAGCTTGTAAGCAGGAATCAGGAGGATAGAATTACAGTCAGATTTGTAAAATGGAGGGCGAGGGAGAGCTTTGGATGTGTCTCTGTGTGTGGAGTAAAGGTGGTCTAGGATTTGTTTTCCTCTGGTTGAACATGTGACATGCTGGTAGAAATTAGGTAAAACAGATTTAAGTTTGCCTGCATTAAAGTCTCCGGCCTCTAGGAGAGGCAATTCTGGATGAGCATTTTCTTGTTTGCTTATGGCCGTATACAGCTAGTTGAGTGCTGTCTTAGTGCTAGCATCGGTTTGTGCTGTTAAATAGACGGCTACGAAGAATATAGATGGAAACTCTCTTGATAAATAGTGTGGTCTACAGCTTATCATGAGGTACTCTACCTCAGGCGAGCAATACCTCAAGACTTCCTTAAATATTAGACATCGCACACCAGCTGTTATTGACAAATAGACACCCACCCCCACCCCTCATCTTATCAGACGTAGCTGTTCTGTCTTGCCGATGCACGGAAAACCCAGACAGTTCTATATTATCCGTGTCCTCGTTCAGCCACGACTCGGTGAAACATAAGTTATAATAGTTTTGAATGTCCCGTTGGTAGGATAGTCTCGAACGGAGATCATCCAGTTCATACCGACTGTCTCACAAGTCTCTATGCTTTGTGTGTGTGTGTGTGTGTGTCTGTGTGTGTGTGGTGTCAGTCATAAAGCCCTGGAGCTCATTAGCTGTCTCCAGTCTTTGACACAGGAAGTCCAGGACCAAAAGGTCCAGCTGTTGACAGGAGTGACAAGTTAAAAGGATTAAAAGGAGGAAGGCCAGTCAGAAAAGAGTGTGTGTGAGAGACAGATTGGTGTGTGAGTGTGAGACAGACCTGTGTGTGTGTGTGAGACAGATCAGTGTGTGAGAGACAGATCAGTGTGTGTGAGACAGATCAGTGTGTTTGTGGGACAGATTGTGTGTGTGTGTGTATGGGAGACAGATCGGTGTGTTTGTGTGTTAGACAGATCGTTGTGTGAGTGTGTTGGACAGATCGTTGTGTGAGTGTGTTAGACAGATCGTTGTGAGTGTGTTAGACAGATCGCTGTGTGAGTGTGTTAGACAGATCGTTGTGTGAGTGTGTTAGACAGATCGCTGTGTGAGTGTGTTAGACAGATCGCTGTGTGAGTGTGTTAGACAGATCGCTGTGTGAGTGTGTTAGACAGATCGTTGTGTGAGTGTGTTAGACAGATCGCTGTGTGAGTGTGTTAGACAGATCGCTGTGTGAGTGTGTTAGACAGATCGCTGTGTGAGTGTGTTAGACAGATCGTTGTGTGAGTGTGTTAGACAGATCGTTGTGTGAGTGTGTTAGACAGATCGTTGTGTGAGTGTGTTAGACAGATCGTTGTGTGAGTGTGTTAGACAGATCGCTGTGTGAGTGTGTTAGACAGATCGCTGTGTGAGTGTGTTAGACAGATCGCTGTGTGAGTGTGTTAGACAGATCGCTGTGTGAGTGTGTTAGACAGATCGCTGTGTGAGTGTGTTAGACAGATCGCTGTGTGAGTGTGTTAGACAGATCGCTGTGTGAGTGTGTTAGACAGATCGCTGTACAGATCGCTGTGTGAGTGTGTTAGACAGATCGCTGTACAGATCGCTGTGTGAGTGTGTTAGACAGATCGCTGTGTGAGTGTGTTAGACAGATCGCTGTGTGAGTGTGTTAGACAGATCGTTGTGTGAGTGTGTTAGACAGATCGCTGTGTGAGTGTGTTAGACAGATCGTTGTGTGAGTGTGTTAGACAGATCGCTGTGTGAGTGTGTTAGACAGATCGCTGTGTGAGTGTGTTAGACAGATCGCTGTGTGAGTGTGTTAGACAGATCGCTGTACAGATCGCTGTGTGAGTGTGTTAGACAGATCGCTGTGTGAGTGTGTTAGACAGATCGCTGTGTGAGTGTGTTAGACAGATCGTTGTGTGAGTGTGTTAGACAGATCGCTGTGTGAGTGTGTTAGACAGATCGTTGTGTGAGTGTGTTAGACAGATCGCTGTGTGAGTGTGTTAGACAGATCGCTGTGTGAGTGTGTTAGACAGATCGCTGTGTGAGTGTGTTAGACAGATCGCTGTGTGAGTGTGTTAGACAGATCGCTGTACAGATCGCTGTGTGAGTGTGTTAGACAGATCGCTGTACAGATCGCTGTGTGAGTGTGTTAGACAGATCGCTGTGTGAGTGTGTTAGACAGATCGTTGTGTGAGTGTGTTAGACAGATCGTTGTGTGAGTGTGTTAGACAGATCGCTGTGTGAGTGTGTTAGACAGATCGTTGTGTGAGTGTGTTAGACAGATCGTTGTGTGAGTGTGTTAGACAGATCGTTGTGTGAGTGTGTTAGACAGATCGCTGTGTGAGTGTGTTAGACAGATCGCTGTGTGAGTGTGTTAGACAGATCGCTGTGTGAGTGTGTTAGACAGATCGCTGTGTGAGTGTGTTAGACAGATCGCTGTGTGAGTGTGTTAGACAGATCGCTGTGTGAGTGTGTTAGACAGATCGCTGTGTGAGTGTGTTAGACAGATCGCTGTACAGATCGCTGTGTGAGTGTGTTAGACAGATCGCTGTACAGATCGCTGTGTGAGTGTGTTAGACAGATCGCTGTGTGAGTGTGTTAGACAGATCGCTGTGTGAGTGTGTTAGACAGATCGTTGTGTGAGTGTGTTAGACAGATCGCTGTGTGAGTGTGTTAGACAGATCGTTGTGTGAGTGTGTTAGACAGATCGCTGTGTGAGTGTGTTAGACAGATCGCTGTGTGAGTGTGTTAGACAGATCGCTGTGTGAGTGTGTTAGACAGATCGCTGTACAGATCGCTGTGTGAGTGTGTTAGACAGATCGCTGTACAGATCGCTGTGTGAGTGTGTTAGACAGATCGCTGTGTGAGTGTGTTAGACAGATCGTTGTGTGAGTGTGTTAGACAGATCGTTGTGTGAGTGTGTTAGACAGATCGCTGTGTGAGTGTGTTAGACAGATCGTTGTGTGAGTGTGTTAGACAGATCGCTGTGTGAGTGTGTTAGACAGATCGCTGTGTGAGTGTGTTAGACAGATCGCTGTGTGAGTGTGTTAGACAGATCGCTGTGTGAGTGTGTTAGACAGATCGCTGTGTGAGTGTGTTAGACAGATCGTTGTGTGAGTGTGTTAGACAGATCGTTGTGTGAGTGTGTTAGACAGATCGCTGTGTGAGTGTGTTAGACAGATCGCTGTGTGAGTGTGTTAGACAGATCGCTGTGTGAGTGTGTTAGACAGATCGCTGTGTGAGTGTGTTAGACAGATCGCTGTGTGAGTGTGTTAGACAGATCGCTGTGTGAGTGTGTTAGACAGATCGCTGTATGAGTGTGTTAGACAGATTGCTGTGTGAGTGTGTTAGACAGATCGCTGTGTGAGTGTGTTAGACAGATCGCTGTACAGATCGCTGTGTGAGTGTGTTAGACAGATCGTTGTGTGAGTGTGTTAGACAGATCGCTGTGTGAGTGTGTTAGACAGATCGTTGTGTGAGTGTGTTAGACAGATCGCTGTATGAGTGTGTTAGACAGATTGCTGTGTGAGTGTGTTAGACAGATCGCTGTGTGAGTGTGTTAGACAGATCGCTGTACAGATCGCTGTGTGAGTGTGTTAGACAGATCGTTGTGTGAGTGTGTTAGACAGATCGCTGTGTGAGTGTGTTAGACAGATTGTTGTGTGAGTGTGTTGGGGATAACTGAAAGGGATGATGACGGATGACATTTATCTCCCTTGAACTGCTCTGACTTCTCAACTTGTGTGTGTGTGATGCGTGGTTATATCCGCGGGTGGATTTAAGGTCATGAAATATTGTGTGAATGAAGGGCAGTTGGCTGGCTGGTTGAATAAAGAGAAAACGATACCTTATAAATGTCAAATAAACATCTAGAGGTTTTTCTTTCTTCATATCAGGCTATCTAACTAGATCTCACAGTCTCACGTCAGAAATGTTTCATCAATGTTGAAATTTCTAAGTTGTTGCAAACGTCACATTTCGAAGTAGGGTTATGTTTAGTTTAACTCTGAAAGGTTTAGCTAAGGGTTAAAGGTTAGGATGGTTTAGCTAAGGGTTAAAGGTTAGGATGGTTTAGCTAAGGGTTAAAGGTTAGGATGGTTTATCTAAGGGTTAAAGGTTAGGATGGTTTAGCTAAGGGTTAAAGGTTAGGATGGTTTAGCTAAGGGTTAAAGTTTGGGCTTAAAACAAAAATATCCAAAAACAACTTTCTATTGATAGATTTAAAAACGTACAACCTTTCAAATCAAAGGCAGATGTTTACGTCCATCCACCTTCCCCAACGCTCTGGCAAAACCGCCCTTTGTTACACCCCCCCCCCCCCCCCAGCCCAGGCCCTTTGTTTACACCCCCCCCCCCCCCCCCCAGCCCAGGCCCTTTGTTTACATCCCCCCCCCCCCCCCCCAGCCCAGGCTCTTTGTTACACCCCCCCCAGCCCAGGCCCTTTGTTACACCCCCCCCCCCCAGCCCAGGCCCTTTGTTTACACCCCCCCCCCCCAGCCCAGGCCCTTTGTTACACCCCCCCCCCCCCCCCAGCCCAGGCCCTTTGTTTACATCCCCCCCCCAGCCCAGGCCCTTTGTTTACATCCCCCCCCCAGCCCAGGCCCTTTGTTTACATCCCCCCCCAGCCCAGGCCCTTTGTTTACATCCCCCCCCAGCCCAGGCCCTTTGTTTACATCCCCCCCCAGCCCAGGCCCTTTGTTTACATCCCCCCCCAGCCCAGCCCAGCCCAGGCCCTTTGTTTACATCCCCAGCCCAGCCCAGGCCCTTTGTTTACACCCCCCCCCCCCCCAGCCCAGGCCCTTTGTTAAACCCCCCCCCCCCCAGCCCAGGCCCTTTGTTACACCCCCCCCCCCCCAGCCCAGGCCCTTTGTTACACCCCCCCCCCCCCCAGCCCAGGCCCTTTGTTACACCCCCCCCTCCCCAGCCCAGGCCCTTTGTTACACCCCCCCCTCCCCAGCCCAGGCCCTTTGTTACACCCCCCCCCTCCAGCCCAGGCCCTTTGTTACACCCCCCCCTCCAGGCCAGGCCCTTTGTTACACCCCCCCTCCCCAGCCCAGGCCCTTTGTTACACCCCCCCCTCCAGCCCAGGCCCTTTGTTACACCCCCCCCCCCCAGCCCAGGCCCTTTGTTACACCCCCCCCTCCAGCCCAGGCCCTTTGTTACACCCCCCCTCCCCAGCCCAGGCCCTGTGTTACACCCCCCCCCCCCAGCCCAGGCCCTTTGTTACACCCCCCCCCCCCCCCCCCCCCCCCAGCCCAGGCCCTGTGTTACACCCCCCCCCCCCCAGCCCAGGCCCTTTGTTACACCCCCCCCCCCCCCCCCAGCCCAGGCCCTTTGTTACACCCCCCCCTCCCCAGCCCAGGCCCTTTGTTACACCCCCCCTCCCCAGCCCAGGCCCTTTGTTACACCCCCCCCTTTACATCCCCCCCCAGCCCAGGCCCTTTGTTTACATCCCCCCCAGCCCAGGCCCTTTGTTTACATCCCCCCCCAGCCCAGGCCCTTTGTTTACACCCCCCCCAGCCCAGCCCCTTTGTTACACCATTTGTTCATGCCGATGACAACAACACCTAGAGGCTACATGACTATGGCCACTGAGAAAGACATCCTAATGGTGTCTCTTTTTCCTGGTTCACTGTGTTGTCTTTAGTAATGCTGGCTACCACTTTCCTGTGGGACTTAGTACTGTCTACAACTTTACTGTGGGACTGTCTACTACTTTACTGTGGGACTTATTCCCAACTACTACTTTACTGTGGGACTGTCTACTACTTTACTGTGGGACTGTCTACAACTTTACTGTGGGACCTCCTACTACTTTACTGTGGGACGTAGTACTGTCTACTACTTTACTGTGGGACTGTCTACTACTTTACTGTGGGACTGTCTACAACTTTACTGTGGGACTGTCTACAACTTTACTGTGGGACGTAGTACTGTCTACTACTTTACTGTGGGACGTAGTTCTGACTACTACTTTACTGTGGGACGTAGTTCCGTCTACTACTTTACTGTGGGATGTAGTACTGTCTACTACTTTACTGTGGGACTGTCTACTACTTTACTGTGGGACTGTCTACAACTTTACTGTGGGACTGTCTACAACTTTACTGTGGGACGTAGTACTGTCTACTACTTTACTGTGGGACGTAGTTCTGACTACTACTTTACTGTGGGACGTAGTTCCGTCTACTACTTTACTGTGGGATGTAGTACTGTGTACTACTTTACTGTGGGACTGTCTACTACTTTACTGTGGGACGTAGTAGTGTCTACTACTTTACTGTGGGACGTGGTACTGGCTACTACTTTACTGTGGGACTGTCTCCTACTTTACTGTGGGACTCTCTACTACTTTACTGTGGGACATAGTACTGTCTACTACTTTACAGTGGGACCGTCTACTACTTTACTGTGGGACGTAGTACTGTCTACTACTTTACTGTGGGACGTAGTACTGTCTACTACCTTACTGTGGGACGTAGTACTGGCTACTACTTTACTGTGGGACGTAGTACTGTCTACAACTTTACTGTGGGACGTAGTCCTGTCTACAACTTTACTGTGGGACGTAGTACTGTCTACAACTTTACTGTGGGACGTAGTACTGACTACTACTTTACTGTGGGACTAAATACCTCTACTACTTTACTGTGGGACTAAGTACTGCTGCTACTTTACTGTGGGACTAAGTACTTCTACTACTAGAGTGTGTTCTGTAGAACTCTAACAGTGAACAGAGTGTGTTCTGTAGAGCTCTAACAGTGAACAGAGTGTGTTCTGTAGAACTCTAACAGTGAACAGTGTGTGTTCTGTAGAACTCTACTAACAGTGAACAGAGTGTGTTCTGTAGAACTCTAACAGTGAACAGAGTGTGTTCTGTAGAACTCTAACAGTGAACAGAGTGTGTTCTGTAGAGCTCTAACAGTGAACAGAGTGTGTTCTATAGAACTCTAACAGTGAACAGAGTGTGTTCTGTAGAACTCTAACAGTGAACAGAGTGTGTTCTGTAGAACTCTAACAATGAACAGAGTGTGTTCTGTAGAGCTCTAACAGTGAACAGAGTGTGTTCTGTAGAACTCTAACAGTGAACAGTGTGTGTTCTGTAGAACTCTAACAGTGAACAGAGTGTGTTCTGTAGAACTCTACTAACAGTGAACAGAGTGTGTTCTGTAGAACTCTAACAGTGAACAGAGTGTGTTCTGTAGAACTCTAACAGTGAACAGAGTGTGTTCTGTAGAACTCTAACAGTGAACAGAGTGTGTTCTGTAGAACTCTAACAGTGAACAGAGTGTGTTCTGTAGAACTCTACTAACAGTGAACAGAGTGTGTTCTGTAGAACTCTAACAGTGAACAGAGTGTGTTCTGTAGAACTCTAACTCACAATAGTACTGCATTAGTGTACAGTAGCTGTGATGCAGCTAGGTGGTGGTAGTAGGGTGTGGAGTGTGTAGGTGCGTGCGTCAGCGGGGTTTGGCGGGGCAGGTGCGGTATCCGTGGGCAGGTTTTGGGCTGCCTGTGTAAACACAGCTCGTGTCGATAATGTGTTTTTGAGTATTTTATTAAAGAGTGTGCAACAGTGTTGTGTCTATTTGTTGCTATTCATGAAATCATGTATAGCTGTTCTTGGGCTATGGCCTAATATATATATATATTTTTTTTAGGAATATCATACGGGGGGGACACAGAATTTTTATCAGTTATGAAAGTATAATGGCCGACATTTGGTCGTTTCGCATTTTTAAATAGTCTTTATCACGTAACTATAGAAACGGAAACGTTGTTGGTGTTTCGAGGCACAAGCTGAAGACAACGGTGTTCCGGTTGACATAAATGAGACAAAGTTTTGGTGAAATTAATTCCTTCTTTCATTTGTTATGTTCTTATTTTCTCCTTTAAATGAGACATCAGTCTTTTTATTTTCATGGGAACGACCCCATAGATTAGTTCTCAACTCGGCTAGGACATTCTGTGGTGTGTGTGTGTGTGTGTGTGTGTGTTTGCATGCGCGCACGTGGGATGTTTGCGTGCATGCACGTGTGTGTGTGGGGGTGTGTGTTTGTTTTAGTGTGCGTGTGTGTGTATTTGTTTCAGTATGTGTGTGTGTATTTGTTTCAGTATGTGTGTGTGTATTTGTTTCAGTATGTGTGTGTGTGTATTTGTTTCAGTATGTGTGTGTGTATTTGTTTCAGTATGTGTGTGTGTATTTGTTTCAGTATGTGTGTGTGTATTTGTTTCAGTATGTGTGTGTGTATTTGTTTCAGTATGTGTGTGTACATACTGTGGCTTCCATCCGTCTTCAACCACAATGAGATTCTGCATTCGACCACAGAACTTTCAAAACTAGAACGTTTATAATTATGATAAATAGAACAGTTAGAATGTTAAGAACTATCAGATGTAGAACGTTTAGAACTATCAGAACTATAAGAAGTAGAACTATCAGAACTATAAGAAGTAGAACGTTTAGAACTATCAGAACTATCAGATGTAGAACGTTTAGAACTATCAGAACTATAAGAAGTAGAACGTTTAGAACTATCAGAACTATCAGAAGTAGAACGTTTAGAACTATCAGAACTATAAGAAGTAGAACGTTTAGAACTATCAGAACTATCAGATGTAGAACATTTAGAACTATCAGATGTAGAACGTTTAGAACTATCAGAACTATAAGAAGTAGAACTATCAGAACTATAAGAAGTAGAACGTTTAGAACTATCAGAACTATAAGAAGTAGAACGTTTAGAACTATCAGAATTAGACCATTTAGAACTATAAGAAGTATAATGTTTAGAAAAAGAACGTATCAGAACTAGAACTATCAGAACTAGAACGTTTAGAACTATCAGAACTAGAACATTTAGAACAATTAAAAATATCAGAATTGTTTTAATTAGAAAGACTCAAAACACCATCATTGTTTAAAACCATGAAAAGAAGTGCAACCCAATGTCAGTCATATGATACACTGAATGGATTTCAAAACCGAATGGAAGTTCTCAAACACCCAAAGAGAGTGTTGTGAAAACATTTGTTGGTGTTTCAGTGCATGTAAAAGTCAGCATCAATACACAAAAATAATATTTTGGCAAACTGTGTCTCTCATACAATCAAATGGTTTTAAATTGCAAATGTTTAAAAGCATAAAAATTGATTGATGATGATTTTCAGTCAATATTTTGTCTAACATTTTAAAGGAGACACTGGGAATTGAATACTTTGATACTAACTATGGTCTACAGTCGCCAGGCCCGTTGTGAGATTATAAAAACGATACAATAATTTGTTACCATCAAAATGTTTAGGGCTATGTGAGTGATAGCGGAGATGAGGGGCAAGAGGAGGCCTTTATCACACTGGTATTGATGCGAGTCTTGTCAGAACATTGCCTTGGGGCTCTATTCAACCGTTGCAGGTGGAGTGATGGAAATGTCATTTTACATGGAGCCAACGTTCACCGTGAATGTAGTCGCCACTGAAGCTGGGACGTTGCCTTCACATTTCAATCACGCTGTGAAGCTGAACTTCCTGGATGCAGATTGAATAGAGCTCTTCACTCAGCCAATCAGTGACACGCGCTGGGCCATTGTTACAATAACACATCGGGCCCCGATTCAGACTTGAGAGATGTAGACTTAACATGGACTCAATAAAACATGGACTTATGTCAAGTCTGAATAGCGCCTAGGGAAAATCTGTGTTTTGTTTAGACAGATTAGAAGCAGGAGGAGACGGTGAAAGAATGACAGTCGGACAGGCGTAAGTGGGAATTGAATCCCCGACTGCTGGGGGAAGTAAGATGGCAAACATACGGGGGAATTTCTATCCACACAGCCACGTACTGTTTGAGGAACTTGTATGTTTAGATTAAAAATTCAAAATGTGAACTTCAAACGTTGTACTGCCGTACTGTTCATCATTACCCCGGTCTGAGGCATTGAGGTGGAGTACCAGGTGTCCCCTCTAGTAAACTCTATGGTTGGGACATTCGTACCAGGTGTCCCCTCTAGTAAACTCTATGGTGAGGACATTCATACCAGGTGTCCCCTCTAGTAAACTCTATGGTGAGGACATTCGTACCAGGTGTCCCCTCTAGTAAACTCTATGGTGAGGACATTCATACCAGGTATCCCCTCTAGTAAACTCAATGGTGAGGACATTCATACCAAGTGTCCCCTCTAGTAAACTATATGGTGAGGACATTCGTACCAGGTGTCCCCTCTAGTAAACTCTATGGTGAGGACATTCGTACCAGGTGTCCCCTCTAGTAAACTCTATGGTGAGGACATTTATACCAGGTTCCCCTCTAGTAAACTCAATGGTGAGGACATTCATACCAGGTGTCCCCTCTAGTAAACTCTATGGTGAGGACATTCATACCAGGTATCCCCTCTAGTAAACTCTATGGTGAGGACATTCATACCAGGTGTCCCCTCTAGTAAACTCAATGGTGAGGACATTCATACCAAGTGTCCCCTCTAGTAAACTATATGGTGAGGACATTCGTACCAGGTGTCCCCTCTAGTAAACTCTATGGTGAGGACATTCGTACCAGGTGTCCCCTCTAGTAAACTCTATGGTGAGGACATTTATACCAGGTTCCCCTCTAGTAAACTCAATGGTGAGGACATTCATACCAGGTGTCCCCTCTAGTAAACTCTATGGTGAGGACATTCGTACCAGGTGTCCCCTCTAGTAAACTCTATGGTGAGGACATTCATACCAGGTGTCCCCTCTAGTAAACTCTATGGTGAGGACACCCGTACCATGTGTCCCCTCTAGTAAACTCTATGGTGAGGACACCCGTACCAGGTGTCCCCTCTAGCAAACTCTATGGTTAGTGGAACAAACTCCAAAAACGATCCAAGAAAGTATGCCTCAATGAGAAATCTTGAGAACAAAATGATATCACATTGAAGAAGGAAACAGAAAAGGAATTCACTCAATAAGAACATTTTGTTTGTGTAGCATTTTGGATGCTAACGCTAATTAAGTCAAGACTCAAATAGCCATTGTGATTTATTGGTCAGTTTTCTTGACGCTCCATGTAGATGGCAATTGACACGTCGTTGTTTGCACCTTCTGTGCACTTGTTTTATATGCAAATTAAGACCTGCTTTTGAGTTAAAATGGAAAGCTTACTAACACATTCATAGCTGCTAACTGTTTTAGCGCCTATTGACGATAGTATCTTCTGCCTGGTGGAGTTTTGTTAGTGTAACAGTGTAGCTTCCGTCCCTCTCCTTGCCCCTACCTGGGCCCGAACCAGGGACCCTCTGCACACATCAACAACAGCCACCCTCGAAGCATCGTTACCCAACGCGCCACAAAAGCCGCGGCTCTTGCAGAGCAAAGGGGAATAACTACTTCAAGGTCTCAGAACGAGTCACGTCACCCGATTGAAACGCTATTAGCGCGCACCACCGCTAACAAGCTAGCCATTTCACATCGGTTACACTAGGAGCTCCGACTCTTGCTCTGAATGTTAAAACACATCGCTTGGAGACATAAGCAACATAACTTTCATATCAGTGACAAATAACTGTTCTAAAAACAACATTACTGGAACATTTTACAGGGTTAAAGTTCCCAAATGGCCCTATTTACAGGGTTAAAGTTCCCAAATGGCCATATTTACAGGGTTAAAGTTCCCCAAATGGCCCTATTAACAGGGTTAAAGTTCCCAAATGGCCCTATTTACAGGGTTAAAGTTCCCAGATGACCATATTTACAGGGTTAAAGTTCCCAAATGGCCATATTTACAGGGTTAAAGTTCCCAAATGGCCCTATTTACAGGGTTAAAGTTCCCAAATGGCCATATTTACAGGGTTAAAGTTCCCAAATGGCCCTATTTACAGGGTTAAAGTTCCCAGATGACCATATTTACAGGGTTAAAGTTCCCAAATGGCCCTATTTACAGGGTTAAAGTTCCCAAATGGCCCTATTTACAGGGTTAAAGTTCCTCAAATGGCCCTATTTACAGGGTTAAAGTTCCCAAATGGCCATATTTACAGGGTTAATGTTCCCCAAATGGCCCTATTTACAGGGTTAAAGTTCCCAAATGGCCCTATTTACAGGGTTAAAGTTCCTGCCCATATTTTTTCCCATGAATGTGAAATATGTGTGTGTGTGTGTGTGTGGGGGGGGGGGGGGGGGGGGGGGGGGGGGAGTGAGTGAGTGAGTGAGTGAGTGAGTGAGTGAATGAATGAATGGGCTGGTTGTCCCAGTTCTCCAGGGATCTAATGATTGCCATATGGCCTTAGCTTCCTCTTTTCCACAGACTCTTTAGCCAAACCACACACACAAACACACACACTCTCTTTCCATTCTTTAGCCAAAACGAGCTCAAACTTTGCACCACTATGTCTGACATTACACTCACCTCAAACACACACACACACACACACACACACACCAGATGTGAATAGTTAAATACATTGCATTCTTGCGCTGCAGAGAAGGATAGCTGCCATGCTACGGGTTCCTTACCAATTTTGTGTGGTGTTTTAAACGCTGATCTTAATTCTATTTCTTTTTTTTATGCATACATTTTCCACCATAATTTCCTATGAACAAAAACTACTTCTGGACATCAGTGATCACTAACCTCGGTTTGGATAAAGAATTCTACTTCAACGAGTTGGCGGCTGAGGATGTTCACTCCACAAAATAATTCATTCAAAATGCTATAGAACATATCAGACCAAAGAACAGAACTCTGTGGGACAGAATTATAGAACATATCAGAACAAAGAACAGAACTCTGTGGGACAGAATTATAGAACATATCAGACCAAAGAACAGAACTCTGTGGGACAGAATTATAGAATATATCAGACCAAAGAACAGAACTCTGTGGGACAGAACTATAGAATATATCAGACCAAATAACAGAACTCTGTGGGACAGAACTATAGAATATATCAGACCAAAGAACAGAACTCTGCGGGACAGAACTATAGAACATATCAGACCAAAGAACAGAACTCTGTGGGACAGAACTATAGAATATATCAGACCAAAGAACAGAACTCTGCGGGACAGAACTATAGAATATATCAGACCAAAGAACAGAACTCTGTGGGACAGAATTATAGAATATATCAGACCAAAGAACAGAACTCTGCGGGACAGAATTATAGAATATATCAGAACAAAGAACAGCATGCTGCGGGACAGAATTATAGAATATATCAGAACAAAGAACAGCATGCTGCGGGACAGAATTATAGAATATATCAGAACAAAGAACAGCATGCTGCGGGACAGAATTATAGAATATATCAGAACAAAGAACAGCATGCTGCGGGACAGAATTATAGAACATATCAGAACAAAGAACAGAACTCTGCGGGACAGAATTATAGAATATATCAGAACAAAGAACAGAACTCTGTGGGACAGAATTATAGAATATATCAGACCAAAGAACAGAACTCTGCGGGACAGAATTATACAATATATCAGAACAAAGAACAGCACGCTGTGGGACAGAATTATACAATATATCAGAACAAAGAACAACACGCTAAGGGACAGAATTATAGAATATATCAGAACAAAGAACAGAACTCTGTGGGACAGAATTATAGAACATATCAGACCAAAGAACAGAACTCTGCGGGACAGAATTATAGAATATATCAGAACAAAGAACAGAACTCTGCGGGACAGAATTATAGAACATATCAGACCAAAGAACAGAACTCTGCGGGACAGAACTATAGAATATATCAGACCAAAGAACAGCACGCTGCGGGACAGAATTATAGAATATATCAGAACAAAGAACAGCATGCTGCGAGACAGAATTATAGAATATATAAGAACAAAGAACAGCATGCTGCGGGACAGAATTATAGAATATATCAGAACAAAGAACAGCACGCTGCGGGACAGAATTATAGAATATATCAGAACAAAGAACAGCACGCTGCGGGACAGAATTATAGAATATATCAGAACAAAGAACAGCATGCTGTGGGACAGAATTATAGAATATATCAGAACAAAGAACAGCATGCTGCGAGACAGAATTATAGAATATATAAGAACAAAGAACAGCATGCTGCGGGACAGAATTATAGAATATATCAGAACAAAGAACAGCACGCTGCGGGACAGAATTATAGAATATATCAGACCAAAGAACAGAACTCTGCGGGACAGAATTATAGAATATATCAGAACAAAGAACAGCATGCTGCGGGACAGAATTATAGAATATATCACAACAAAGAACAGCACGCTGCGGGACAGAATTATAGAATATATCAGAACAAAGAACAGCACGCTGCGGGACAGAACTATAGAATATATCAGAACAAAGAACAGAACTCTGCGGGACAGAATTATACAATATATCAGAACAAAGAACAGCACGCTGCGGGACAGAATTATAGAATATATCAGACCAAAGAACAGAACTCTGTGGGACAGAATTATAGAATATATCAGACCAAGGAACAGAACTCTGCGGGACAGAATTATAGAATATATCAGAACAAAGAACAGCACGCTGTGGGACAGAATTATAGAATATATCAGAACAAAGAACAGCACGCTAAGGGACAGAATTATAGAATATATCAGAACAAAGAACAGAACTCTGCGGGACAGAATTATAGAACATATCAGACCAAAGAACAGAACTCTGCGGGACAGAATTATAGAATATATCAGAACAAAGAACAGAACTCTGCGGGACAGAATTATAGAATATATCAGAACAAAGAACAGAACTCTGCGGGACAGAATTATAGAACATATCAGAACAAAGAACAGAACTCTGCGGGACAGAATTATAGAATATATCAGACCAAAGAACAGAACTCTGCGGGACAGAATTATAGAACATATCAGACCAAAGAACAGAACTCTGCGGGACAGAATTATAGAATATATAAGAACAAAGAACAGCATGCTGTGGGACAGAATTATAGAATATATCAGAACAAAGAACAGCACGCTGCGGGACAGAACTATAGAATATATCAGAACAAAGAACAGCATGCTGTGGGACAGAATTATAGAATATATCAGAACAAAGAACAGCACGCTGCGGGACAGAATTATAGAATATATCAGAACAAAGAACAGCACGCTGCGGGACAGAATTATAGAACATATCAGAACAAAGAACAGAACTCTGCGGGACAGAATTATAGAACATATCAGAACAAAGAACAGAACTCTGCGGGACAGAATTATAGAATATATCAGACCAAAGAACAGAACTCTGCGGGACAGAATTATAGAACATATCAGACCAAAGAACAGAACTCTGCGGGACAGAATTATAGAATATATCAGAACAAAGAACAGCATGCTGTGGGACAGAATTATAGAATATATCAGAACAAAGAACAGCACGCTGCGGGACAGAATTATAGAATATATCAGACCAAAGAACAGAACTCTGCGGGACAGAATTATAGAATATATCAGAACAAAGAACAGAACTCTGCGGGACAGAACTATAGAATATATCAGACCAAAGAACAGGAACTCTGCGGGACAGAATTATAGAATATATCAGAACAAAGAACAGCATGCTGCGGGACAGAATTATAGAATATATCAGAACAAAGAACAGCACGCTCCGGGACAGAATTATAGAATATATCAGACCAAAGAACAGAACTCTGCAAGACAGAATTATAGAATATATCAGAACAAAGAACAGCACGCTCCGGGACAGAATTATAGAATATATCAGACCAAAGAACAGAACTCTGCGGGACAGAATTATAGAATATATCAGAACAAAGAACAGAACTCTGCGGGACAGAACTATAGAATATATCAGAACAAAGAACAGGAACTCTGCGGGACAGAATTATAGAATATATCAGACCAAAGAACAGAACTCTGCGGGACAGAACTATAGAATATATCAGAACAAAGAACAGGAACTCTGCGGGACAGAACTATAGAATATATCAGACCAAAGAACAGAACTCTGCGGGACAGAACTATAGAATATATCAGACCAAAGAACAGAACTCTGCGGGACAGAATTATAGAATATATCAGAACAAAGAACAGAACTCTGCGGGACAGAACTATAGAATATATCAGAACAAAGAACAGAACTCTGCGGGACAGAACTATAGAATATATCAGACCAAAGAACAGAACTCTGTGGGACAGAACTATAGAATATATCAGACCAAAGAACAGAACTCTGCGGGACAGAACTATAGAATATATCAGAACAAAGAACAGAACTCTGCGGGACAGAACTATAGAATATATCAGACCAAAGAACAGAACTCTGTGGGACAGAACTATAGAATATATCAGACCAAAGAACAGAACTCTGCGGGACAGAACTATAGAATATATCAGAACAAAGAACAGGAACTCTGCGGGACAGAACTATAGAATATATCAGACCAAAGAACAGAACTCTGCGGGACAGAACTATAGAATATATCAGACCAAAGAACAGAACTCTGCGGGACAGAATTATAGAATATATCAGAATAAAGAACAGAACTCTGCGGGACAGAACTATAGAATATATCAGAACAAAGAACAGAACTCTGCGGGACAGAACTATAGAATATATCAGAACAAAGAACAGGAACTCTGCGGGACAGAACTATAGAATATATCAGACCAAAGAACAGAACTCTGCGGGACAGAACTATAGAATAAATCAGACCAAAGAACAGAACTCTGCAGGACAGAATTATAGAATATATCAGAACAAAGAACAGAACTCTGCGGGACAGAACTATAGAATATATCAGAACAAAGAACAGAACTCTGCGGGACAGAACTATAGAATATATCAGACCAAAGAACAGAACTCTGCGGGACAGAATTATAGAATATATCAGAACAAAGAACAGAACTCTGCGGGACAGAACTATAGAATATATCAGACCAAAGAACAGGAACTCTGCGGGACAGAATTATAGAATATATCAGAACAAAGAACAGAACTCTGCGGGACAGAACTATAGAATATATCAGAACAAAGAACAGCACGCTGCGGGACAGAATTATAGAATATATCAGAACAAAGAACAGCACGCTGCGGGACAGAATTATAGAACATATCAGAACAAAGAACAGAACTCTGCGGGACAGAATTATAGAACATATCAGAACAAAGAACAGAACTCTGCGGGACAGAATTATAGAATATATCAGACCAAAGAACAGAACTCTGCGGGACAGAATTATAGAACATATCAGACCAAAGAACAGAACTCTGCGGGACAGAATTATAGAATATATCAGAACAAAGAACAGCATGCTGTGGGACAGAATTATAGAATATATCAGAACAAAGAACAGCACGCTGCGGGACAGAATTATAGAATATATCAGACCAAAGAACAGAACTCTGCGGGACAGAATTATAGAATATATCAGAACAAAGAACAGAACTCTGCGGGACAGAACTATAGAATATATCAGACCAAAGAACAGGAACTCTGCGGGACAGAATTATAGAATATATCAGAACAAAGAACAGCATGCTGCGGGACAGAATTATAGAATATATCAGAACAAAGAACAGCACGCTCCGGGACAGAATTATAGAATATATCTGACCAAAGAACAGAACTCTGCGGGACAGAATTATAGAATATATCAGAACAAAGAACAGCACGCTCCGGGACAGAATTATAGAATATATCAGACCAAAGAACAGAACTCTGCGGGACAGAATTATAGAATATATCAGAACAAAGAACAGAACTCTGCGGGACAGAACTATAGAATATATCAGAACAAAGAACAGGAACTCTGCGGGACAGAATTATAGAATATATCAGACCAAAGAACAGAACTCTGCGGGACAGAACTATAGAATATATCAGAACAAAGAACAGGAACTCTGCGGGACAGAACTATAGAATATATCAGAACAAAGAACAGAACTCTGCGGGACAGAACTATAGAATATATCAGACCAAAGAACAGAACTCTGTGGGACAGAACTATAGAATATATCAGACCAAAGAACAGAACTCTGCGGGACAGAACTATAGAATATATCAGAACAAAGAACAGAACTCTGCGGGACAGAACTATAGAATATATCAGACCAAAGAACAGAACTCTGTGGGACAGAACTATAGAATATATCAGACCAAAGAACAGAACTCTGCGGGACAGAACTATAGAATATATCAGAACAAAGAACAGGAACTCTGCGGGACAGAACTATAGAATATATCAGACCAAAGAACAGAACTCTGCGGGACAGAATTATAGAATATATCAGACCAAAGAACAGAACTCTGCGGGACAGAACTATAGAATATATCAGACCAAAGAACAGAACTCTGTGGGACAGAATTATAGAATATATCAGACCAAAGAACAGAACTCTGCGGGACAGAATTATAGAATATATCAGAACAAAGAACAGAACTCTGCGGGACAGAACTATAGAATATATCAGAACAAAGAACAGAACTCTGCGGGACAGAACTATAGAATATATCAGACCAAAGAACAGAACTCTGCGGGACAGAATTATAGAATATATCAGAACAAAGAACAGAACTCTGCGGGACAGAACTATAGAATATATCAGACCAAAGAACAGGAACTCTGCGGGACAGAATTATAGAATATATCAGAACAAAGAACAGAACTCTGCGGGACAGAACTATAGAATATATCAGACCAAAGAACAGAACTCTGCGGGACAGAACTATAGAATATATCAGAACAAAGAACAGGAACTCTGCGGGACAGAATTATAGAACATGTGTAAGATATCAACAGGACCTGAAGAACTGTAATATCCTGTCATGGCTGAACAAAGACATGGATAACATAGATCTATGCATCGGCAAGACCGAACGGCAGCTCGGGGAAAGGTAAGGTAAAAAAAAGGAAAGAAATGGTAAGTGGGAAGTGTGTGAGTCTCTTTTACACCAAGACAGCACTCAACGAGCTATATAGGGCCATAAGCAAACAAGAAAATGCATATCGAGATGGCACTCCTAGTTTGCTGGCGAGTTTTAACTCAAGGAAACTTAAATCCGTTTTACCTCATTTCTACCAGCATGCCACTTGTGTAACTGTAGGACCTAGATCATCTTAACTCCTCACACAGAGACACACACAAACAGGAAGTATCAGCGCCGCGTTTAATACAGAAGTGGTCCAATGAAGCTGAAGCTAAGTTTATACAGGACTGTTTCGCATGCACAGATTGGACTGTGTTCTGGGATTCATTAGATAACGTGGAGGAGTTTACCATATCAGTCACAGGCCATCTGGATCCTGGACTTCCTGACGGGCCGCCCCCAGGTGGCAAGGGTGGTAAGTTACTAATGCACCTGAACAGCTTCTACCCCCCCCCCCCCCCCCCCCCCCCCCCCCCCCCCCCCCCCCCCCCCCCCCCTCCCCCCGAGCCATACGACTGTTTTAGGTACTTTAACTGACTTGCCTAGTTAAATGAAGGTTTAAAAAAAATTTATGTGGAAACAATGTTGATTCAACCAGTTTTTCCCCACACAGATGGGCCTATTAGACTATTCGACACTGACACAACGCTGCAAAATGGAAGAACATCTTGTGCTATGCTAACCTTAACTAGTTGTGATCTGCATGTCCACAGTAAGAAGTCAACAAGCCTTTAGCCCTACAAGTGTCACTCAGAACACCTACTACGTGACTAATCTGCTCTCAAACAGCAGCCAATCGGTTCCTCGGTTCCCTCACGACGTCACGGAGGGCCCCTCGTTGAAACTGACCGCGACCTGAAGATGATAGAGGAGCGTGAGGCGAGGAGGACAACGTCCCGAAAAACAAGGACAAGGAATCTCCTCCAATAAAAATGTTGAATTCGCTCACATTACTCCTGGAAAAATTGTTCTTCCTCACTCACCTCAATGCCTTCAGGCCCAGTTTGTTGTTTTCAGACACAGACAGAGCGAGGGAGAAGAAGAGAGTTACACATCACTGCGAGAATGAGGGGTGGAGAGAGAGAGTCCCGGATACCTCCGCCGGGGCCGCACTCACAGAGTCCATATACCAACGAGGAGACTTGCTAGAAGTGCCCCGGACTTTATTCACTCATTTTGGCATCTATTTAGGGGACAACCGGGTGGCCCATCTGATTCCGGATATTTTGCCACTCTTTACAACGGACAAGCGTTCAATCCGGGTGATGGTAACAAACACACGCTTAGTTCTCGGAGTTTTATCCAAGAGCGCCAGTATTCGGGTGGATACTGTTGAGGACTTTGCGTATGGAGCATCAATTCTTCTGAACGCTATGGACACTACCGTGCAGAAACGACCGTTGGATGGCGAAGAGATCGCGAGTAGAGCGGAGAAACTGGTTGGGAAGATACCGTACAGCTTGCTTTGGAATAACTGTGAACATTTCGTTACTTATTGCCGGTATGGCATTGCAATCAGCATTCAGACTGACAAGGTAACATATTGATATTGGCCTAGACTAGGCTATTTCTTGTTTTTTTACGCACGGACATAATGAAGAGGCTATCTCTCTGAAAGCTATATATTCCAATGTTAAACTGCAAAATGATAACGGAGTTTTCCTAAATAGGCCCAACGCGCTGGTCACAGACGTCAATTCAACTTCTATTCTACGTTGGTTTAACGTAACATCATTGAAATGACGTGTAAACAACGCTGATTCAACCAGTGTGTGCCCAGTGGGACATTTAAAAGATGCCTAAAGTGTTGATTACCCATTTGGTGTGCGTCCTATGTACGCGATTGGTACTGTTGCGCGCCGGTGAGTTTTCACAGAGCGACGCTGCAGGACTCTGTAACTAGCAGAATCAAAACATTAAAATATTAATTTATAGATTAATTGAATGCTGTGAACTAGTAATTGCTGGTTTAGGTGATAGGCCTATCTGCTTTGATAAAAAAAAAAGTTAGTTTACTTAGAATTTGATTCATCTCAAGCCAAATAGGTTAAAAGTGGTCATTAGCCTATTTTACTCAGTGAGCAATGCTAAATGATGCGCGTCAATATGGACCAATAGGTTTATAGAGCAGACAATGGTCCGTCCCAAATGGGACCCTATTATCTAAACTGTTTGGGGGAAAAAAGGGTTCTTCGGGCTGTCCCCATAGGAGCACCCTTTTGGGTTCCAGATAGAACCCTTTTGTAGATAACCTCTTCGGAAAGGGTTCTACGTGGAACCTCGAAAGGTTCTACCTAGAACCAAAAGGGGTTATTCAAAGGGTTATCCTATGGAGACAGCCAAAGAACCATTTTAGGTTCTAGATTGCACCTTTGTTTCTAACGGTGTAGACAGGGCTAATATGGTGCACACATTTTGGTCAGTCTGAAGTAGGGCCGCGCTCTGGTCTACTGTAGGGCCCCGCTCTTGTCTAAATTAGGGCCCTGCTCTGGTCTAATGTAGGGCCCTGCTCTGGTCTAATGTAGAGCCCCGCTCTGGTCTAATGTAGGGCCACGCTCTGGTCTAAATTAGGGCCCCGCTCTGGTCTAAATTAGGGCCCCGCTCTGGTCTAAATTAGGGCCCTGCTCTGGTCTACTGTAGGGCCCTGCTCTGGTCTACTGTAGGGCCCTGCTCTGGTCTACTGTAGGGCCCTGCTCTGGTCTAATGTAGCGCCCTGCTCTGGTCTACTGTAGGGCCCTACTCTGGTCTACTGTAGGGCCCCGCTCTGGTCTAATGTAGGGCCCCGCTCTGGTCTAATGTAGGGCCCTGCTCTGGTCTACTGTAGGGCCCTGTTCTGGTCTAATGTAGCGCCCTGCTCTGGTCTAATGTAGCGCCCTGCTCTGGTCTACTGTAGGGCCCTACTCTGGTCTAAATTAGGGCCCTGCTCTGGTCTAAATTAGGGCCCTGCTCTGGTCTAATGTAGGGCCCTGCTCTGGTCTACTGTAGGGCCCTGTTCTGGTCTAATGTAGCGCCCTGCTCTGGTCTACTGTAGGACCCTGCTCTGGTCTACTGTAGGGCCCTGCTCTGGTCTATTGTAGGGCCCCGCTCTGGTCTAAATTATTGCCCTGCTCTGGTCTAATGTAGGGCCCTGCTCTGGTTTAAATTAGGGCCCCGCTCTGGTCTAAATTAGTGTTCTGCTCTGGTTTAATGTAGGGCCCTGCTCTGGTTTAATGTAGGGCCCTGCTCTGGTCTAATGTAGTGCACTGCTCTGGTCTAATGTAGAGCCCTGCTCTGGTCTAATGTAGTGCCCTACTCTGGTCTAATGTAGGGCCCTGCTCTGGTCTAAAGTTGTGCCCCAAGGTGATTAGGGTGCCATTTTGGTTGATGATTTGGCCGTGTAAGCTGGGGGGCAAAACAGGATCAAACTCCTCCTTGCCCCAAAAGTAGGCCGACATGTAAATTAGGACATGGAAAGACAATGTATCATCGCAGTATTTAAAATAGGCAATTTGCGCTACTTTTGAGTTGATAGGCTGACAAGGCTTCGGAGTCTGCAGGTCTGGTGAGAGCCTGAGTTTGTTTTAAATGAGCCCATTCCAATTTTAATGTCCCTGCCTGTTGCTTTTAACAGTTGTTCATGGAACACAAGGCAGGAAGAAGTCCTTTTGAAAAGAGCTCTCATTTCTTAGCGCGCTCTGTTCTAACGGGTTCTGTTCCATTGGCTCTACTATAAGAGGGAATTGAGGTATGGATCATTGTGAAATTGGTTTGGTATTTCAACTTCAATATTTCTTTGACCTTTTATTTAACTAGGCAAGTCAGTTAAGATCAAATTGTCATTTACAATGACTGCCTAGAGACATGTTGCACACCCTTTGGTTTTCTCATGAAATGATTTCAACGTGTTTTAAAAATATATATATTTATTACAAATAACTTACAATTCAATAGCTCCTTGGTCACATGACCTAGGCACCTGAAACCAACTTTTGTATTGTTCACAGGGTAGGGACATAGAAATAGAATGAATAGAAAGGGTCTCTCCATTCAAGTCAATGACGTCATAATGGGTGGACTGGCAGCCATTTTGAGTGTAGCCACAGTGTTCTCCATTCATTGGGAAATAGAAAAAATATTGAACTACCCACACTCTCTGCCTAGAGCTGACCGTCCAACCAAACTGAGAAACCGGGCAAGAAGGACCTTGGTCAGGGAGGTGACCACTACTGCGCTTCACCAATCTGGGCTTTATGCGAGAGTGGCCAGACGGAAGCCACTCCTGAGAAAAAGGCACATGACAGCATGCCTGGAGTTTGCAAAAAGGCGCGTGAAAGACTGAGACCCCAAGGCAAAAGAGTCCAAGAATGTGCAAAGCTGTCGTCAAGGCAAAGGGTGGCTACTTTGAAGAATCTCAAATATATTTTGATTTGTTTAACACTTTTTTTGGTTACTACATGTTATTTCATAGTGTTGATGTCTTCACTATTATTCTACAATGTAGAAAATAGTAAAAATAAAGAATATGTCCAAACTTTTGACTGGTACTGTATATACAGTATTTATTTATAAAAAATGTAATCGTTTTTATAAGAAAACCAAAGGTGTGCAACATGCCTCTCTATGTAAGGAATAATGGACAGCTGAAATGCGGTTGCTAAGTCACATGGTTGGAGAGCTATTTAAATATGAATATTGTGGTCATGCACTTTGTTGACGGTCCCTAAATAGTTGCATTGGTGGTGGACCAGGCTGCCTACATCGTTTTTTTCATTTTATTATTTATTTAACTAGTCAAGTCAGTTAAGAACAACTTATTATTCACAATGACGGCCTACCGAAAGGCCTCCTGCGGGGACCGGAGGCTGGGATAAAAAAAATATAGAAAAATTAAAAAGCACATTAAAAATACACATCATGACAAGAGAGACAACACAACTACATAGAGAGAGACCTAAGACAACAACATAGCATGGTAGCAACACAACATAACAAGAACCTGGTAGCAACACAACATGGTAGCAACACAACACATGATATAAACATTATTGGGCACAGGCAACAGCACACAGGGCAAGAAGGTAGAGACAACAGCACACAGGGCAAGAAGGTAGAGACTACAGCACACAGGGCAAGAAGGTAGAGGCAACAGCACACAGGGCAAGAAGGTAGAGACAACAGCACACAGGGCAAGAAGGTAGAGACTACAGCAAGAAGGTAGAGACTACAGCACACAGGGCAAGACGGTAGAGACAACAACACACAGGGCAAGAAGGTAGAGACAACAGCACACAGGGCAAGAAGGTAGAGGCAACAGCACACAGGGCAAGAAGGTAGAGACAACAGCACACAGGGCAAGAAGGTAGAGACAACATCACACAGGGCAAGAAGGTAGAGACAACAGCACACAGGGCAATAAGGTAGAGGCAACAGCACACAGGGCAAGAAGGTAGAGACAACAGCACACAGGGCAAGAAGGTAGAGGCAACAGCACACAGGGCAAGAAGGTAGAGACAACAGCACACAGGGCAAGAAGGTAGAGACAACATCACACAGGGCAAGAAGGTAGAGACAACAGCACACAGGGCAATAAGGTAGAGGCAACAGCACACAGGGCAAGAAGGTAGAGACAACAGCACACAGGGCAAGAAGGTAGAGACAACAGCACAGAGGGCAAGAAGGTAGAGACAACAGCACACAGGGCAAGAAGGTAGAGGCAACAGCACACAGGGCAAGAAGGTAGAGACAACAGCACACAGGGCAAGAAGGTAGAGACAACAGCACACAGGGCAATAAGGTAGAGACAATACATCACGAGAAGCAACCACAACTGTCAGTAAGTGTCCATGATTGAGTCTTTGAATGAAGAGATTGAGATAAAACGTTGCCTACATGTTGCCATGTGATTATGAAACTCTAAGATATCTGCAATGTAATAGACATGTTTCCCTACATAAAGAGCCTAACCCGAGGAATGTAGGCCTCCTGAGTGGCACAGTGGTCTAAGACACTGCATCTCGGTGTGAAGAGGTGCCCCTGCAGTACCTGATTGAAATCCAGGCTGCGTCACGTCTGGCTGTGCTTGGGGGGGTCCCATAGGGTGGTGCGTGATTGGACCAGGGTTGGCTGGCGTAGGCTGTCGTTCTAAATAAGTCCTAATAAGGCCTTTAACCGACTTGCCTACTTAAATCAAGGTAAAAAATGAAATCAAATCATTTGCGACTTATTAAAGTTAGAAGAGCTGAATATTAAATCTCAATTTAACTGCAGATCCCAAACTAAACCCTATTCCTAATGTAGTGAACTACTTTAGACCAGGGCCCCTTACCGCAGATCCCAAACTACACCCTATTGCTAATGTAGTGAACTACTTTAGACCAGGGCCCCTTACCGCAGATCCCAAACTAAACCCTATTCCTAATGTAGTGAACTACTTTAGACCATGGCCCATTCAATGGAGCTGGCAATAGAACCACCGATCTGGAGCCAACACTCAGTTTGTTTATTCCTCATACGGACATGATGTACACAGGGCAATGAAAAGCTTACTTGCAGGTCGACAACAACAACAACAACAACAACAAGTGAATACAAGAGTAATAATAAGTAAATAAACTAGGAAACAAATGTAGCACAGAATTTAATAGAAGGCACAGAAAGGAGTTGAAGATAATTTTAACCAACACTTTTCAGAATTCATCGTCTATTCCACATTGGTTCCCACGTCAGTACGTTGAAATGACGTGGGAAAACAACGTTGATTTTAACCAGTGTGACTTCACTGGCTCAATGTTAGTGGGAAATCTGTCTCGTTGGTCGATCCTCCACAAAATGAGAGAGAGAGAGAGAGAGAGAGAGAGAGAACAACGGACCCATTGAATCCTTTTCAACACATCAAATCACAACAGTATTTGCGGAGGTGATTTCAAAGTTGAGGCCTGGCAGCAGCGTGGCTGGGAGGGAGCTAAGGTTTTCTCCACCTTCCTAGACTAACCATGATCGCCCCCCAAAATGGTTTGGATTGGATGGAAACTTATTCAATGACTTTAGACATATTTGAGTGTAACTTATACAGACCGGCTACCGCAGAGCAGAAGCAGAGACAGAATAACATACTGTAGCACTTAGTCTCTCACTGGTTCTGAAGTATTAAGACATACTTGTAGATGTCCTCATAACCACAGAAATGTGTTTTTGTCTTAAAGTAAAGTTTTATCTTTGCCAAAGGACCAAGAGTCAAATTAAACTGTACTTTAACTGATAGTGACCCAATGTACAAAGATAGTCTTCATTTTTTAATTTGATTTAACTAGTTAAGAACAAATTCTTATTTACAATGACAGCCTACTCCCAGCCAAACCCTAACGGCACTGGGCTAATTGTGAGCCTGCCCTATGGGACTCCCAATCACGTCCGGTTTTGACACAGCCTGGAATCGAACCAGGGACTGTAGTGATGCCTCTACCACTGAGATGCAGTGCCTTAGACAGCTGTGCCACTCGGGAGACCTTGTCTACTACAGGACACAACGTTTAACACTGATGATATTCTCCTCCCTGTAAGCCGGCCGGCCACCGTGTTCTACCTAGGGGTCTGCAGCTTTATGGCACAGCTTTATGGTATCCTGTAAATGGGTCAAGCCCCCCCCCCCCCCCCCCCCCCCCCCCACACACACACACACACACCCTCTAAATGTTCCTCTCTCTATCACTATAATATAAACCATGAGGTGTCCTCATCTCTCACTATAATATAAACCATGAGGTGTCCTCATCTCTCACTATAATATAAACCATGAGGTGTCCTCATCTATCACTATAATATAAACCATGAGGTGTCCTCATCTATCACTATAATATAAACCATAAGGTGTCCTCATCTATCACTATAATATAAACCATGAGGTGTCCTCATCTATCACTATAATATAAACAATGAGGTGTCCTCATCTCTCACTATAATATAAACCATGAGGTGTCCTCATCTATCACTATAATATAAACCATGGGGTGTCCTCATCTATCACTATAATGTAAACCATGAGGTGTCCTCATCTCTCACTATAATATAAACCATGAGGTGTCCTCATCTCTCTGTCACTATAATATAAACCACGAGGTGTCCTCATCTCTCACTATAATATAAACCATGAGGTGTCCTCATCTCTCACTATAATATAAACCATGAGGTGTCCTCATCTCTCTGTCACTATAATATAAACCATGAGGTGTCCTCATCTATCACTATAATATAAACCATGAGGTGTCCTCATCTATCACTATAATATAAACCATGAGGTGTCCTCATCTCTCTGTCACTATAATATAAACCATGAGGTGTCCTCATCTCTCACTATAATATAAACTATGAGGTGTCCTCATCTCTCTATCACTATAATATAAACCATGAGGTGTCCTCATCTCTCACTACAATATAAACCATGGGGTGTCCTCATCTATCACTGTAATATAAACCATGAGGTGTCCTCATCTCTCTATCACTATAATATAAACCATGAGGTGTCCTCATCTCTCTATCACTATAATATAAACCATGAGGTGTCCTCATCTCTCTATCACTATAATATAAACCACGAGGTGTCCTCATCTATCACTATAATATAAACCATGAGGTGTCCTCATCTTTCACTATAATATAAACCATGAGGTGTCCTCATCTCTCACTATAATATAAACCATGAGGTGTCCTCATCTATCACTATAATATAAACCATGAGGTGTCCTCATCTATCACTATAATATAAACCATGAGGTGTCCTCATCTATCACTATAATATAAACCATGAGGTGTCCTCATCTCTCTATCACTATAATATAAACCATGAAGTGTCCTCATCTCTCACTATAATATAAACCATGAGGTGTCCTAAAGTCCTCATCTTCCCCTCTCTATCACTATATTATAAACTGGGTGGTTCGAGCCCTGAATGCTGATTGGCTGACAGCCTTGGTATATCGGACCGTATACCACGGGTATGACAAAACATTTATTTTTACTGCTCTAATTAGGTTGGTAACCAGTCTATAATATCAATAAGGCACCAAAGGGGTTTTGGGTATATGGCCAATATACCACGGCTAAGGTCTGTATTCAGGCACTCCGCGTTGCGTCATTCCTAAGTACATCCCTTAGCCGTGGTATATTGGCCATATACCACACCTCCTTTGGCTTTATTGCTTCATTATAAACCATGATAAACCATGATAAACCATGATAAACCATTATAAACCATGATAAACCATGATAAACCATGATAAACCATTATAAACCATGATAAACCATTATAAACCATTATAAACCATGATAAACCATGATAAACCATTATAAACCATGATAAACCATGATAAACCATTATAAACCATGATAAACCATGATAAACCATGATAAACCATGATAAACCATGATAAACCATTATAAACCATGATAAACCATGATAAACCATGATAAACCATTATAAACCATGATAAACCATTATAAACCATGATAAACCATTATAAACCATGATAAACCATTATAAACCATGATAAACCATTATAAACCATGAACTAAAGTCCTCATATTTCCTTTTGTTTTGGTTTTAGTTCTGTGATTGGCTGAAATCTGTCATCCGGGATCACAGGAGTGTTCCGCTGACGGCGTTCCTGGGAATTCTGTCTGTGGTCTATCTAGGAATGTCGTCCTACACCGCCATACCCACCCTCCTCATCCCCTTCACCCTCTGGATGGCTGGCTGATTCTGGGAATTCAATAATTGACTTGGAATGATGGAATGATGGAATTTTATGATATGTATTGAAGATGTGCTGTGTTTTAAACGGCTCCAGAAATGGGCAGCAATGACAACATTATGACAGCATTATGACAGCATAATGACAGCACAATGACAACATTATGACAGCATAATGACAGCATTATGACAGCACTATGACAGCATAATGACAGCATTATGACAGCATAATGACAACACTATGACAGCATTATGACAGCATTATGACAGCATTATGACAGCACTATGACAGCATAATGACAGCATTATGACAGCATAATGACAGCATAATGACAGCATTATGACACCATTATGACAGCATAATGACAACACTATGACAGCATAATGTCAACATTATGACAGCATTATGACAGCATTATGACAGCATTATGACAGCATAATGACAGCATTATGACAGCACTATGACAGCATAATGACAGCATTATGACAGCATAATGACAGCATTATGACAGCATTATGACAGCACTATGACAGCATAATGACAGCATAATGACAGCATTATGACAGCATAATGACAGCATTATAACACCATTATGACAGCATAATGACAACACTATGACAGCATAATGACAACATTATGACAGCATTATGACAGCATTATGACACCATTATGACAGCATAATGACAGCATTATGACAGCACTATGACAGCATAATGACAGCATTATGACAGCATTATGACAGCATTATGACACCATTATGACAGCACTATGACAGCATAATGACAGCATTATGACAGCCTATTGACAGCATAATGACAGCATAATGACATCATTATGACAGCATTATGACACCATTAGGACAGCATAATGACAGCATTATGACAGCATAATGACAGCACTATGACAGCATAATGACAGCATTATGACACCATTATGACAGCATAATGACAGCATTATGACAGCACTATGACAGCATAATGACAACACTATGACAGTATTATGACAGCATAATGACAGCACTATGACAGCATAATGACAACATTATGACAGCATAATGACAGCATAATGACAGCATAATGACAGCATTATGACAGCATAATGACAGCATAATGACAGCATAATGACAGCATTATGACAACATAATGACAGCATTATGACAGCACTATGACAGCATAATGACAACATTATGACAGCACTATGACAGCATAATGACAACATTATGACAGCATAATGACAGCATAATGACAGCATAATGACAACATTATGACAGCATAATGACAGCATAATGACAGCATAATGACAGCATTATGACAGCATAATGACAGCATAATGACAGCATAATGACAGCATTATGACAGCACTATGACAGCATAATGACAACATTATGACAGCATAATGACAGCATAATGACAGCATTATGACAGCATAATGACAGCATTATGACAGCACTATGACAGCATAATGACAACATTATGACAGCATAATGACAGCATAATGACAGCATAATGACAGCATTATGACAGCATAATGACAGCATTATGACAGCATAATGACAGCATAATGACAGCATTATGACAGCACTATGACAGCATAATGACAACATTATGACAGCATAATGACAGCATTATGACAGCATAATGACAGCATTATGACAGCATTATGACAACATAATGACAGCATTATGACAGCATAATGACAGCATTATGACAGCATAATGACAGCATTATGACAGCATTATGACAACATTATGACAGCATTATGACAGCATAATGACAACATTATGACAGCATTATGACAACATAATGACAGCATTATGACAGCATAATGACAGAATAATGTTACATTTTTCAGAACACTTAAATACCGGTCATTAACAGTTTCTGTACCCGTTTCTAACCATGAACACTTTGCACAGAATGTATTTTTCACATTGTAACAACTTTATACTGTTTATGTAAATAAATACCTGTACATTGTACTGACTGGTGTGTGTGTGTGTGTGTGTGTGTGTGTGTGTGTGTGTGGAGTCAATAAATAATTTAGCCTGACCCATTTTTTTCTGTCTCCCTTTTCACACAGTAATCATTAATTATATAACCTACCATTGTTGTGTCAGGATAGTTGGAGAGGAGAGACAAGCCATCGATTCATTCTTCGTCTCTTCTCCCAGCATGCACAGCGGCCTGAGTCTGGCCAGTGTCTAACAGGGGTGGACTGGCCACAGGACAGTTCAGGCAAATGCCAGATGGTCTGGTCCATTTTTAGCCCAGTGGGCCTGTCTAAATAGTTTTTGGGGGTTTTGTTCAAATGTGTCATTATTTGTCTAAAAATGGGAGCCTTGAGGAAGAAAATGGGCCGGTGTGTTAGAAATGCACAGTCCGATTTCTGGTCCCAGTCCGACCCTAGAGACTAACGGTCCATTATAGTTGGGCTGTTGGGGAGACTAGAGGACTGGAGTTGGGCTGTTGAGGGGGACTAGAGGACTGGAGTTGGGCTGTTGAGGGGGACTAGAGGACTGGAGTTGGGCTGTTGAGGGGGACTAGAGGACTGGAGTTGGGCTGTTGGGGAAACTAGAGGACTGAAGTTGGGCTGTTGGGGGGACTAGAGGACTGGAGTTGGGCTGTTGGGGAAACTAGAGGACTGGAGTTGGGCTGTTGGGGGGACTAGAGGACTGGAGTTGGGCTGTTGAGGGGGACTAGAGGACTGGAGTTGGGCTGTTGAGGGGGACTAGAGGACTGGAGTTGGGCTGTTGGGGAAAATAGAGGACTGAAGTTGGGCTGTTGGGGGGACTAGAGGACTGGAGTTGGGCTGTTGGGGAAACTAGAGGACTGGAGTTGGTCTGTTGGGGGGACTAGAGGACTGGAGAAACACTGATCTATGTCCAGGAAACCGGCCCACAGGGTTCAGTCCGCTATAGTTGTAATAGTACCTTATTTACTCTAGAGGGGGCTTAAACTCAACATTTGAAATGGTCCCCCATAGCTCGGTTGCTATCAAACCTGCGTTGATGAGAACTCGGACAGAATCACGGAATCCAGACTTTAAACGAAATTCTACATTATTCAAAATGGTGTTAAATTTAGTAGGGAATCAACTAAATGTATTGAACTCAGTAGGGAATCAACTAAATGTATTGAACTCAGTAGGGAATCAACTAAATATTCAGGTCGCAATTGTAAATGAGAACTTGTTCTCAACTTGCCTACCTGGTTAAATAAAGGTAAAATAAATAAATGTATTGAACTTAGTAGGGAATCAACTAAATGTATTGAACTTAGTAGAACATGTATTTATTTGCCCAGGTGAATCATAAGACATAAACAGAATGCATCAGTGATTCGTATATACCTTAAACTTTCTGGAGGTCACGGCACAGGAATGCCCCGCAGGAATGCCCTGCAGGAATGCCCCGCAGGAATGCCCCGCAGGAATGCCCCGCAGGAATGCCCCACAGGAATGCCCCGCAGGAATGCCCCGCAAGAATGCCCCACAGGAATGCCCCACAGGAATGCCCCGCAGGAATGCCCCGCAGGAATGCCCCGCAGGAATGCCCCACAGGAATGCCCCGAAGGAATGCCCCGTAAGAATGCCCCACAGGAATGCCCCGCAGGAATGTGTGTGTGTGTGTGTGTGTGTGTGCTACTCTTATAACTGTCACTTTGTGTGTGTGTGTGTGTGTGTGTGCTACTCTTATAACTGTTGCTTTGTGTGTGTGTGTGTGTGCTACTCTTATAACTGTCACTTTGTGTGTGTGTGTGTGTGTGTGTGTAGTGGCGTTGCACGATTAATCAAAATAAGATCAAAATTGCAATAGTGACATGATCGATATCCGTACGACAAGAAGCTGCGATTTCCTCCTCTCTTTGCGTCCCCCAGTGAGACTCCGTTCATTCGCTCTCTACAATCGACATGTAAAGTGGATGCTGACCAATCACAAGCGGCTTCTCTCACTCAACACGCAGTTAGATGCTGGTCCCCTGATGTGGTGTAACCATGTCAACCAAATGGCGACGACACGACAAGTGCATTTAACTGTGTGAAGAATAACGGTCCCCTACTTTATGACGATTGGGGAAAAACACCTTGGACAAAACCAGACAGCTACGGTAAACAGTCAACCAGCCAGCTAAAGATAAACAGGCAACCAGCCACCTAAAGATAAACAGGCAACCAGCCACCTAAAGATAAACAGGCAACCAGACACCTACGTTCAACAGGCAACCAGCCAGCTACATTAAACAGGCAACCAGACACCTAAAGATAAACAGGCAACCAGTCACCTACGTTCAACAGGCAACCAGCCACCTAAAGATAAACAGGCAACCAGCCAGCTACGTTAAACAGGCAACCAGCCACCTAAAGACAAACAGGCAACCAGCCAGCTACGTTAAACAGGCAACCAGCTATGTTAAACAGGCAACCAGACACCTACGATAAACAGGCAACCAGCCACCTACGTTCAACAGGCAGCCAGCCACCTAAAGATAAACAGGCAACCAGCCATCTAAAGATAAACATGCAACCAGCCACCTACGTTAAATAGGCAACCAGCCACCTATGTTAAACAGGCAACCAGCCACCTAAAGATAAACAGGCAACCAGCCAGCTACGTTAAACAGGCAACCAGCCACCTACGTTAAACAGGCAACCAGCCACCTATGTTAAACAGGCAACCAGCCACCTATGTTAAACAGGCAACCAGCCACCTAAAGATAAACAGGCAACCAGCCACCTAAAGATAAACAGGCAACCAGCCACCTACATTAAACAGGCAACCAGCCACCTATGTTAAACAGGCAACCAGCCACCTAAAGATAAACAGGCAACCAGCCAGCTACGTTAAACAGGCAACCAGCCACCTACGTTAAACAGGCAACCAGCCACCTATGTTAAACAGGCAACCAGCCACCTAAAGATAAACAGGCAACCAGCCAGCTAAAGATAAACAGGCAACCATCCACCTAAAGATAAACAGGCAACCAGCCAGCTAAAGATAAACAGTCAACCAGCCAGCTAAAGATAAACAGGCAACCAGACACCTAAGTTAAACAGGCAACCAGACACCTACGATAAACAGGCAACCAGCCAGCTACATTAAACAGGCAACCAGCCACCTAAAGATAAACAGGCAACCAGCCAGCTACGTTAAACAGGCAACCAGCTACGTTAAACAGGCAACCAGACACCTACGATAAACAGGCAACCAGCCACCTACGATAAACAGGCAACAAGCCACCTACGTTCAACAGGCAACCAGCAACCTAAAGATAAACAGTTAACCAGCCACCTAAAGATAAACAGGCAACCAGCCACCTACGTTAAACAGGCAACCAGCCACCTATGTTAAACAGGCAACCAGCCACCTAAAGATAAACAGGCAAAGAGCCAGCTACGTTAAACAGGCAACCAGCCACCTACGTTAAACAGGCAACCAGCCACCTATGTTAAACAGGCAACCAGCCACCTAAAGACCTGTTGAATTGGGTTAACAAACAGCGTTTAAATCAGTCAAGTAGGGATGTGACAATCAGTCAACCGGTATCCATGGAAACACTCCAGTCCTTTAAAAACCTGCTGTATGTAACATATTGTGGGCTATAGCTTGGATACGCTCTTTTAAGGTCCTGACAGCTGAAACCTGTCTGTTCCAGGAGTTAAAAAAAAAAGACCGAACTCTTTAAAGGCTAGGGTCCTTTTTGACAGAATTTCTGCCTGACTGACATGCCCAAAGTAAACTGCCTGTTACTCAGGCCCAGAATCCATGATATGCATATAGTTGGTACCATTGGATAGAAAACACTTTGAAGTTTGTAGAAATGTTAAAATATTGTATGAGACTATAACAGAATTGATATGGTAGGAGAAAATCCAAAGAAAAACCAACCGGAAATATATATATTTTTTAGATCCTATGCGTTTACAATGGAAAGCTTTGGGTCATATGCAATTCCTACGGCTTCCACTAGATGGCAACAGTCTTAGTTCAAGGTTTCAGGCTTGTTTCTTCCCAAACGAGGAAGAATTTTGAGTTTTATTACTGGGAGTCATAGTAGGAAATCATTCTGTGGGTGCGTGACGGAGAGGACAAGCAACTGCTAATTTTGCTTTCCTATTGAACATACTTCTTTCCATATTAAATATTATAGTTTAATTACATTTTAAGGTACCTGAGGAGTAAATAGAAACATATTTTGACTTGATTTAACAAAGTTTAGCGGTAGCTTTTTGGATTCCTTTCTCTGCATGTTGAACGAGTGGATTACTCAAACCGATGGCGCCAACTAAGACGTTTTGGGATATAAAGAAGGATTTTATCTAACAAAACGACCATGCATGTTGTAGCTGGGACCCTTTGGATTGCAAATCAGAGGACGATTTTCAAAAAGTAAGTGAGTATTTTATAGCTATTTGTGATTTTACAAAGCCTGTGCTGGTTGAAAAATATTTTGATGTGGGGCGCCGTCCTCAAACAATCACATGGCATGCTTTCGCTGTAAAGCCTATTGTAAATCGGACAATGCAGTTAGATTAACAAGAATTTAAGCTTTTAACCGACATAACCGGTTGTCCAGGAAGTTGTCTAAAAGGGATTGAATTTGTTGTTGCCTAATTGTTTTTTGGTAGGTTTCCACACTACTTTCCTTCCATCCATAGCATTTCTTAAAATGATTTAGTTCCTTTGGCTTTGATGCCTCGTGATTGAGTATTGCTCTGTTCAAGTAGACTGTGATTCTGCTGTGATCTGATAGGGGTGTCAGTGGGCTGTGAACGCTCTGAGAGACTCTGGGTTGAGGTCAATGATAAAGTAGTCTACAGTACTACTGCCAAGAGATGAGCTATAAGTGTACCTACCGTAGGAGTCCCCTCGAAGCCTACCATTGTCTATGTACAGAAACAATGTGCAACAGAGCTACAGACTATAATAGCAGTTGTTATTGCTTTTCTGACTTTCGCGACCAATCTGCTTGGCTGCTAGCTGTTTGTAATATTTTGTCTGCTGAGAGAGATGTCCTCACATAATCGCTTGGTATGCTTTCCCCGAAAAGCTTTATTGAAATCTGACACGCCAGGTGGATTAACAACAAGCTAAGCTGTGTTTTGTTATATTGCACTTGTGATTTCATGAAAATTAAACATTTGTAGTGATTTAATTTGAGTTTGGCGCTCTGCAATTCAGCGGTGATTGATGAAAAGGATCCCGCTAACGGGGTAGGAGCATCAAGAAGGTAACACCAATTATAAACCGGGGAGCTCGCCATTTTGGCCATTTTATGACCCGTTTTTGACTCGTTTTTGGTTGTTTGCCATAGTCTAGGGGGCGGGGCATATTTTTGGGGGGTGGTGGGGGGGGGGGGGGTGCTATTACCTCCAGGTTGGTGTTTGCCTGGACATTGTGGATATCCCACTCTGTCATGGAGAATCTGTCATAGTTAATGTATGGAGATTCTATTGGAGAGTACAAGTAGCACACGAGGACATTTTTCTTTGTTTAGATAATCTACGTATTCATTTCTAGCCAGATGTAACATCTTCCTGTCTTAAATAATTTAATAGAGTGGGTTAGGTCTGCTTTATACCAAATTAGCATATTACCACCTGAGTCTCTTCCCTGTTTCCCACCTGGTAGTGTGGTGGATGGGACTACCAGCTCTCTGTAACCTAGAGGACAACCAGTGGGTCCGTCTCCTCTATACCACCCACCTGGTACTGTGGTGGATGGGACTACCAGCTCTCTGTAACCTAGAGGGCAACCAGTGGGTCCATCTCCTCTATACCACCCACCTGGTACTGTGGTGGATTAGACTACCAGCTCTCTGTAACCTAGAGGGCAACCAGTGGGTCCATCTCCTCTATACCACCCACCTGGTAGTTTGGTGGATGGGACTACCAGCTCTCTGTAACCTAGAGGACAACCAGTGGGTCTGTCTCCTCTATACCACCCACCTGGTAGTGTGGTGGATGGGACTACCAGCTCTCTGTAACCTAGAGGGCAACCAGTGGGTCTGTCTCCTCTATACCACCCACCTGGTAGTGTGGTGGATGGGACTACCAGCTCTCTGTAACCTAGAGGACAACCAGTGGGTCCGTCTCCTCTATACCACCCACCTGGTAGTTTGGTGGATGGGACTACCAGCTCTCTGTAACCTAGAGGACAACCAGTGGGTCTGTCTCCTCTATACCACCCACCTGGTAGTGTGGTGGATGGGACTACCAGCTCTCTGTAACCTAGAGGGCAACCAGTGGGTCTGTCTCCTCTATACCACCCACCTGGTAGTGTGGTGGATGGGACTACCAGCTCTCTGTAACCTAGAGGACAACCAGTGGGTCCGTCTCCTCTATACCACCCACCTGGTACTGTGGTGGATGGGACTACCAGCTCTCTGTAACCTAGAGGGCAACCAGTGGGTCCATCTCCTCTATACCACCCACCTGGTACTGTGGTGGATGGGACTACCAGCTCTCTGTAACCTAGAGGGCAACCAGTGGGTCCATCTCCTCTATACCACCCACCTGGTACTGTGGTGGATGGGACTACCAGCTCTCTGTAACCTAGAGGGCAACCAGTGGGTCCATCTCCTCTATACCACCCACCTGGTAGTTTGGTGGATGGGACTACCAGCTCTCTGTAACCTAGAGGACAACCAGTGGGTCTGTCTCCTCTATACCACCCACCTGGTAGTGTGGTGGATGGGACTACCAGCTCTCTGTAACCTAGAGGACAACCAGTGGGACCATCTCCTCTATACCATGTTTCGTGTATGATGACAATGTCTGTATTTCCAATTTCTTTTATATGGGGGGGAGGGGGCTATATAGGGTGTGGATGGGATTTATTTGGGGAATGGTCGACTGGTTGGGGTGGAGATGTGGCTGGGGGTGCTGTGGTTTGGGTGTAGGTCCTCTTGGTATGGAACGTCTTGCTGCAGGTGGCTAGCTGCAATCCGAGTGTCTACTCCTGCCTAACGTCTCTGTCCCGAAGCAAGCACCGGAGCTAGCCCATGCTAGGCCCATCTCCCGGCTAGCTGAAGAGGTCCATCAGCCACTCCTGAGCTACAATATCTATTTTGCCAATTGGCCCGGAACTCTTTTACGGCCAGTACAGAGCTCCTTCACGACTGGACTACTTACGGGATGTCGTGACGGAGGGGCCAGCTGAATAACCCCCTCGGGCAGATTACTAGATTACTAAATTATCAATGAACCCACCATCTGTAAACAAGTGCACCCTCATAGATATCATCCTAACCAACTTGCCCTCCAAATACACCTCTGTTGTTTTCAAACAAGATCTCAGCGATCACTGCCTCATTGCATATATCCGTAATGGGTCTGCGGTCAAACAACCACGCCTCATCACTGTCAAACGCTCCTTAAAAAACTTCAGCTAGCAGGCATTGCTAATCGACCTGGCCCGGGTATCTTTAAAAGTGCCTTTCTCACCATCTTAAATAAGCATGCCCCATTCAAAAAATGTAGAACCAGGAATAGATATCGCCCTTGGTTCTCTCCAGACCTGACTGCCCTTGACCAGCACAAAAACATCCTGTGGCATTCTGCATTAGCATTGAATAGCCCCCGTGATATGCAACTTTTCAGGGAAGTTAGGAACAAATATACCCAGGCAGTTAGGAAAGCTAAGGCTAGCTTTTCAAGCAGAAATTTGCATCCTGTAGGACAACTCAAAAAAGTTCTGGGACACTGTAAAGTCCATGGAGAATAAGAACACCTCCTCCCAGCTGTCCACTGCACTGAGGATAGG
Organism: Oncorhynchus mykiss; assembly: GCF_013265735.2. Lineage (NCBI taxonomy): Eukaryota > Metazoa > Chordata > Actinopteri > Salmoniformes > Salmonidae > Oncorhynchus > Oncorhynchus mykiss. Next base: position 62,111,730 of record NC_048585.1, on the reverse strand, counting down.
AAACACTGTCACCACTGATAAATCCACTATAATTGAGAATTTAAATTCTACGGCTGGCCATGCTTTCCACCTGGCTACTCCTACCCCGGTCAACAGCCCTGCACCCCCCACAGCAACTCGCCAAAGCAGAGCTGGTCATGGGTGCACCTCAGCCACGCTCAAGGTCCTAAACGATATCATAACCACCATCGATAAGAAACATTACTGTGCAGTTGTCTTCATCGACCTGGCCAAGGCTTTCGACTCTGTCAATCACCGCATTCTTATTGGCAGACTCAACAGCCTTGGTTTCTCAAATGGTTCACCAACATCACTACTGTCAGAGCAGCTCACAGATCACTGCACCTGTACATAGCCCATCTAACTATCTCATCATCATACTGTATTTATTTATTTATCTTGCTCCTTTGCACCCCAGTATCTCTACTTGCACATTCATCTTCTGCACATCTACCATTCAAGTGTTTTAACTGCTATATTGTAATTACTTCTCCACCATGGCCTATTTATTGCCTCACCTCCCTTAACTTACCTCATTTGCGCTCACTGTATATAGACTTTTTATATTGTATTATTGACTTTGTTTATTCCATGTGTAACTCTGTGTCGTTGTATGTGTCGAACTGCTTTGCTTTATCTTGGCCAGGTCGCAGTTGTAAATGAGAACTTGTTCTCAACTTGCCTACCTGGTTAAATAAAGGGTTATATATATAAATACCTGGTTAAATAAAGGGTTATATATATATATATATATATATATATAAATACCTGGTTAAATAAAGGGTTATATATATAAATACCTGGTTAAATAAAGGGTTAGGGTTATATATATAAATACCTGGTTAAATAAAGGGTTATATATATAAATACCTGGATAAATAAAGTGTTAGAGTTATATATATAAATACCTGGTTAAATAAAGGGTTATATATATAAATACCTGGTTAAATAAAGGGTTATATATATATAAATACCTGGATAAATAAAGGGTTATATATATAAATACCTGGTTAAATAAAGGGTTAGGGTTATATATATATAAATACCTGGTTAAATAAAGGGTTATATATATAAATACCTGGTTAAATAAAGGGTTAGGGTTATATATATAAATACCTGGTTAAATAAAGGGTTAGAGTTATATATGTAAATACCTGGTTAAATAAAGGGTTTTATATATAAATACCTGGTTAAATAAAGGGTTATATATATAAATACCTGGTTAAATAAAGGGTTATATATATATATATATATAAATACCTGGTTAAATAAAGGTTTAGGGTTATATATATATATATAAATACCTGGTTAAATAAAGGGTTAGGGTTATATATATAAATACCTGGATAAATAAATGGTTAGAGTTATATATATAAATACCTGGTTAAATAAAGGGTTATATATATAAATACCTGGTTAAATAAAGGGTTATATATATATATAAATACCTGGTTAAATAAAGGGTTATATATATAAATACCTGGTTAAATAAAGGGTTAGGGTTATATATATAAATACCTGGTTAAATAAAAGGTTATATATATAAATACCTGGTTAAATAAAGGGTTAGGGTTATATATATAAATACCTGGTTAAATAAAGGGTTAGAGTTATATATGTAAATATCTGGTTAAATAAAGGGTTATATATATAAATACCTGGTTAAATAAAGGGTTATATATATATATATATATAAATACCTGGTTAAATAAAGGGTTAGGGTTATATATATATATAAATACCTGGTTAAATAAAGGGTTAGGGTTACATATATAAATACCTGGTTAAATAAAGGGTTATATATATAAATACCTGGTTAAATAAAGGGTTAGGGTTATATATATAAATACCTGGTTAAATAAAGGGTTATATATATAAATACCTGGTTAAATAAAGGGTTAGGGTTATATATGTAAATACCTGGTTAAATAAAGGGTTAGGGTTATATATATAAATACCTGGTTAAATAAAGGGTTATATATATAAATACCTGGTTAAATAAAGGGTTATATATATAAATACCTGGTTAAATAAAGGGTTAGGGTTATATATATAAATACCTGGTTAAATAAAGGGTTAGGGTTATATATATAAATACCTGGTTAAATAAAGGGTTAGAGTTATATATATAAATACCTGGTTAAATAAAGGGTTAGGGTTATATATATAAATTCCTGGTTAAATAAAGGGTTATATATATAAATACCTGGTTAAATAAAGGGTTATATATATAAATACCTGGTTAAATAAAGGGTTAGAGTGGTGGGCCAGGGTGGAGTGGTGGGCCAGGGTGGAGTGGTGGACCAGGGTGGAGTGGTGGGCCAGGGTGGAGTCGTGGGCCAGGGTGGAGTGATGGGCCAGGGTGGAGTGCTGGGCCAGGGTGGAGTGGTGGGCCAGGGTGGAGTGCTGGGCCAGGGTGGAGTGGTGGGCCAGGGTGGAGTGGTGGGCCAGGGTGGAGTGCTGGGCCAGGGTGGAGTGGTGGGCCAGGGTGGAGTGGTGGGCCAGGGTGCAGTCGTGGGCCAGGGTGGAGTGGTGGGCCAGGGTGGATTGGTGGGCCAGGGTGGAGTGGTGAGCCAGCGTGGACTGGTGGGCCAGGGTGGAGTGATGGGCCAGGGTGGAGTGGTGGGCCAGGGTGGACTGGTGGGCCAGGGTGGACTGGTGGGCCAGGGTGGACTGGTGGGCCAGGGTGGAGTGGTGGGCCAGGGTGGAGTGGTGGACCAGGGTGGAGTGGTGGGCCAGGGTGGAGTGGTGGACCAGGGTGGAGTGGTGGGCCAGGGTGGAGTGGTGGGCCAGGGTGGAGTGCTGGGCCAGGGTGGAGTGGTGGGCCAGGGTGGAGTGGTGGGCCAGGGTGGACTGGTGGGCCAGGGTGGAGTCGTGGGCCAGGGTAGAGTGGTGGGCCAGGGTGGAGTGGTGGACCAGGGTGGAGTGGTGGGCCAGGGTGGAGTGGTGAGCCAGGGTGGAGTGGTGGGCCAGGGTGGAGTGGTGGGCCAGGGTGGAGTGGTGGGCCAGGGTGGAGTGGTGGACCAGGGTGGAGTGGTGGGCCAGGGTGGAGTGGTGGGCCAGGGTGGAGTCGTGCGCCAGGGTGGAGTGCTGGGCCAGGGTGGAGTGGTGGGCCAGGGTGGAGTGCTGGGCCAGGGTGGAGTGGTGGGCCAGGGTGGAGTGGTGGGCCAGGGTGGAGTGGTGGGCCAGGGTGGAGTGCTGGGCCAGGGTGGAGTGGTGGGCCAGGGTGGAGTGGTGGGCCAGGGTGGAGTGGTGGGCCAGGGTGGAGTCGTGGGCCAGGGTGGAGTGATGGGCCAGGGTGGAGTGCTGGGCCAGGGTGGAGTGGTGGGCCAGGGTGGAGTGCTGGGCCAGGGTGGAGTGGTGGGCCAGGGTGGAGTGGTGGGCCAGGGTGGAGTGGTGGGCCAGGGTGGAGTGCTGGGCCAGGGTGGAGTGGTGGGCCAGGGTGGAGTGGTGGGCCAGGGTGCAGTCGTGGGCCAGGGTGGAGTGGTGGGCCAGGGTGGAATGGTGGGCCAGGGTGGATTGGTGGGCCAGGGTGGAGTGGTGAGCCAGCGTGGACTGGTGGGCCAGGGTGGAGTGGTGGGCCAGGGTGGAGTGGTGGGCCAGGGTGGAGTGCTGGGCCAGGGTGGAGTGGTGGGCCAGGGTGGAGTGGTGGGCCAGGGTGGAGTCGTGGGCCAGGGTGGAGTGATGGGCCAGGGTGGGGTCTGGGCCAGGGTGGAGTGGTGGGCCAGGGTGGAGTGCTGGGCCAGGGTGGAGTGGTGGGCCAGGGTGGAGTGGTGGGCCAGGGTGGAATGGTGGGCCAAGGTGGAGTGCTGGGCCAGGGTGGAGTGGTGGGCCAGGGTGGAGTGGTGGGCCAGGGTGCAGTCGTGGGCCAGGGTGGAGTGGTGGGCCAGGGTGGAGTGGTGGGCCAGGGTGGATTGGTGGGCCAGGGTGGAGTGGTGAGCCAGCGTGGACTGGTGGGCCAGGGTGGAGTGGTGGGCCAGGGTGGAGTGGTGGGCCAGGGTGGACTGGTGGGCCAGGGTGGACTGGTGGGCCAGGGTGGACTGGTAAGCCAGGGTGGAGTGGTGGGCCAGGGTGGAGTGGTGGACCAGGGTGGAGTGGTGGGCCAGGGTGGAGTGGTGGACCAGGGTGGAGTGGTGGGCCAGGGTGGAGTGGTGGGCCAGGGTGGAGTGGTGGGCCAGGGTGGAGTGCTGGGCCAGGGTGGAGTGGTGGGCCAGGGTGGAGTGGTGGGCCAGGGTGGACTGGTGGGCCAGGGTGGAGTGGTGGGCCAGGGTAGAGTGGTGGGCCAGGGTGGAGTGGTGGACCAGGGTGGAGTGGTGGGCCAGGGTGGAGTGGTGAGCCAGGGTGGACTGGTGGGCCAGGGTGGAGTGGTGGGCCAGGGTGGAGTGGTGGACCAGGGTGGAGTGGTGGGCCAGGGTGGAGTGGTGGGCCAGGGTGGAGTCGTGGGCCAGGGTGGAGTCGTGGGCCAGGGTGGAGTGGTGGACCAGGGTGTAGTGGTGGGCCAGGGTGGAGTGGTGGGCCAGGGTGGAGTGGTGGGCCAGGGTGGAGTGGTGGACCAGGGTGGAGTGGTGGACCAGGGTGGAGTGGTGGGCCAGGGTGGAGTGGTGGACCAGGGTGGAGTGGTGGACCAGGGTGGAGTGGTGAGCCAGGGTGGACTGGTGGGCCAGGGTGGAGTGGTGGGCCAGGGTGGAGTGGTGGTCCAGGGTGGAGTGGTGGACCAGGGTGGAGTGGTGAGCCAGGGTGGAGTGGTGGGCCAGGGTGGAGTGGTGGGCCAGGGTGGAGTGGTGGGCCAGGGTGGAGTGGTGGGCCAGGTAAACATTTAGTCGCAAGTTATGCTTGTATTCACCTTTTGTATGGTGGCACGGTGAGAGTCTTTTTGTGGTTGCATGGTGCAGATAACCAGTTCTGCATTGGGGAAAGTGGAAGAGGCTTTTTTCAATCACTCCCTTGAGCGCTGTGGCCACTGGGCTCTCAAGTCTCTCTCTCTCTCCCCCTCTCCCTCTCCCCCTCCTCTCCCCCTCTCCCTCTCTCAGGTAGTTTTTGTCTCTCTCTTTTTTACTAATTTACCTCACTGTGACACTCCTCAACGATTTATATTATTTGATTGTGTTAATATGTTTCTTTATTACACTCCAACAGATGATTGGACATCACGGGAATGGAGAGAAAGAGAACACGAGAAAGAGGGAGGAATGGAGAGAAAGAGAACACGAGAAAGAGGGAGGAATGGAGAGAAAGAGAACACGAGAAAGAGGGAGGAATGGAGAGAAAGAGAACACGAGAAAGAGGGAGGAATGGAGAGAGAGAGAACACGAGAAAGAGGGAGGAATGGAGAGAAAGAGAACACGAGAAAGAGGGAGGAATGGAGAGAAAGAGAACACGAGAAAGAGGGAGGAATGGAGAGAAAGAGAACACGAGAAAGAGGGAGGAATGGAGAGAGAGAGAACACGAGAAAGAGGGAGGAATGGAGAGAAAGAGAACACGAGAAAGAGGGAGGAATGGAGAGAAAGAGAACACGAGAAAGAGGGAGGAATGGAGAGAAAGAGAACACGAGAAAGAGGGAGGAATGGAGAGAAAGAGAACACGAGAAAGAGGGAGGAATGGAGAGAAAGAGAACACAAGAAAGAGGGAGGAATGGAGAGAAAGAGAACACGAGAAAGAGGGAGGAATGGAGAGAGAGAGAGAGAGAACACGAGAAAGAGGGAGGAATGGAGAGAGAGAGAGAGAACACGAGAAAGAGGGAGGAATGGAGAGAAAGAGAACACGAGAAAGAGGGAGGAATGGAGAGAAAGAGAACACGAGAAAGAGGGAGGAATGGAGAGAAAGAGAACACGAGAAAGAGGGAGGAATGGAGAGAAAGAGAACACGAGAAAGAGGGAGGAATGGAGAGAGAGAGAACACGAGAAAGAGGGAGGAATGGAGAGAGAGAGAGAACATGAGAAAGAGGGAGGAATGGAGAGAAAGAGAGAACACGAGAAAGAGGGAGGAATGGAGAGAGAGAGAGAACACGAGAAAGAGGGAGGAATGGAGAGAGAGAGAGAGAACACGAGAAAGAGGGAGGAATGGAGAGAGAGAGAACACGAGAAAGAGGGAGGAATGGAATCCAACCACGTCTGGATGTAGAACGCAAGATCACACCTCACTTGTTGTCTGACAAACCAACTGGCAAATAACACCACCACCTCAAAAAGGAAGAGAGTGAGTGAGAAGGAGAGAGAGAAACAGCTCACACAAATTATGTTTTTTCCCCCGTCTGGAACATGAAAACATCTGCTACGTAGTGATGGAGAGATCGGAAGAGTAGGAGAGAGAGGGAGAGGGGTGAAAATAGAGATAGGGAGGAAGAGGTAGTTGGAGAGAAAAGGGAGGAGGAATGAGAGATTCCTTCTCCCTTGAGATATTCCTGTCTCATTTACACATTGAGGGTGAAACAGAGGGAGAGGGGGAATGGAGAGGGGGAAACAGAGAGAGAGAGGGAATGGAGAGGGTGGAAACAGAGAGAGAGGGGGAATGGAGAGGGGGGGAACAGAGGGAGAGGGGGAATGGAGAAGGAGAGGGGGAATGGAGAGGGAGAGGGGGAATGGAGAGGGGGAAACAGAGGGAGAAGGGGAATGGAGAAGGAGAGGGGGTATGGAGAGGGGGGAAACAGAGTGAGAGGAGGAATGGAGAAGGAGAGGGGAAACAGAGGGAGAGGGGGAAACAGAGGGAGAGGGGGAATGGAGAGGGGGGAAACAGAGGGAGAGGGGGAATGGAGAGGGGGGAAACAGAGAGAGAGGGGGAATGGAGAAGGAGAGGGGAGACAGAGGGAGAGGGGGAATGGAGAGGGGGGAAACAGAGGGAGAGGGGGAATGGAGAGGGGGGAAACAGAGAGAGGGGGAATGGAGAAGGAGAAGGGGAAACAGAGGGAGAGGGGGAATGGAGAGGAAGGAAACAGAGGGAGAGGGGGAATGGAGAGGGGGGAAACAGAGAGAGAGGGGGAATGGAGAGGGGGGGAACAGAGGGAGAGGGGGAATGGAGAAGGAGAGGGGGAATGGAGAAGGAGAGGGGGAAACAGAGGGAGAGGGGGAATGGAGAAGGAGAGGGGGAAACAGAGGGAGAGGGGGAATGGAGAAGGAGAGGGGGAAACAGAGGGAGATGGGGAATGGAGAAGGAGAGGGGGAAACTGAGTGGGGGGATAAACGGAGAAACAGAGGGAGAGGGGGAAACGAAGAGGGAGAAACAGAGAGGGAAATGGAGAGAGGGAAATGGAGGGGGCATAAATGTCAGAGACGCAAACTCGGTCTCAACCTTTAAGTCTTTACTGAAGACTCATCTCTTCAGTGGGTCATATGATTGAGTGTAGTCTGGCCCAGGAGTGGGAAGGTGAAGGGAAAGGCTCTGGAGCAACGAACCACCCTTGCTGTCTCTGCCTGGCCGGTTCCCCTCTTTCCACTGGGATTCTCTGTCTCTAACCCTATTACAGGGGATGAGTCACTGGCTTGCTGGGGCTCTCTCATGCCGTCCCTGAAGGGGGTGCGTCACCTGAGCTGGTTGATTCACTGATGTGGTCATCCTGTCTGGGTTGGCGCCCCCCCCCCCCCCCCCCCCCCCCCCCCTTGGGTTGTGCCGTGGCGGAGGTCTTTGTGGGCTATACTCAGCCTTGTCTCAGGATGGTAAGTTGGTGGTTGAAGATATCCCTCTAGTGGTGTGGGGGCTGTGCTTTGGCAAAGTGGGTGGGGTTATATCCTTCCTGTTTGGCCCTGTCCGGGGGTGTCCTCGGATGGGGCCACAGTGTCTCCTGACCCCTCCTGTCTCAGCCTCCAGTATTTATGCTGCAGTAGTTTATGTGTCGGGGGGCTAGGGTCAGTTTGTTATATCTGGAGTACTTCTCCTGTCCTATTCGGTGTCCTGTGTGAATCTAAGTGTGCGTTCTCTAATTCTCTCCTTCTCTCTTTCTTTCTCTCTCTCGAAGGACCTGAGCCCTAGGACCATGCCCCAGGACTACCTGACATGATGACTCCTTGCTGTCCCCAGTCCACCTGGCCGTGCTGCTGCTCCAGTTTCAACTGACCTGAGCCCTAGGACCATGCCCCAGGACTACCTGACATGATGACTCCTTGCTGTCCCCAGTCCACCTGACCGTGCTGCTGCTCCAGTTTCAACTATTCTGCCTTATTATTATTCGACCATGCTGGTCATTTATGAACATTTGAACATCTTGGCCATGTTCTGTTATAATCTCCACCCGGCACAGCCAGAAAAGGACTGGCCACCCCACATAGCCTGGTCCCTCTCTAGGTTTCTTCCTAGGTTTTGGCCTTTCTAGGGAGTTTTTCCTAGCCACCGTGCTTCTACACCTGCATTGCTTGCTGTTTGGGGTTTTAGGCTGGGTTTCTGTACAGCACTTTGAGATATCAGCTGATGTACGAAGGGCTATATAAATACATTTGATTTGATTTTAAATAAATTTGATTTTAAATGGAAATAAACGGAGAGGGAGAGGAGGAAATGGAGAAGGAGAGGAGGAAACGGAGAAGAAGACGGGGAAACAGAGAGGTGGAAATGGAGAGGGAGAGGAGGAAACGGAGAAGGAGAGGAGGAAACGGAGAAGGAGACGGGGAAACAGAGAGGTGGAAACGGAGAGGGAGAGGAGGAAACAGAGAAGGAGAGGAGGAAATGGAGAAAGAGAGGAGGAAACGGAGAAGGAGACGGGGAAACAGAGAGGTGGAAAAGGAGAGGGAGAGGAGGAAACGGAGAAGGAGAGGAGGAAACGGAGAAGGAGAGGAGGAAACGGAGAAGGAGACGGGGAAACAGAGAGGTGGAAACGGAGAGGGAGAGGAGGAAACGGAGAAGGAGAGGAGGAAACGGAGAAGGAGACGGGGAAACAGAGAGGTGGAAACGGAGAGGGAGAGGAGGAAACGGAGAAGGAGAGGAGGAAACGGAGAAGGAGACGGAGACGGGGAAACAGAGAGGTGGAAATGGAGAGGGAGAGGAGGAAACGGAGAAGGAGAGGAGGAAACGGAGAAGGAGAGGAGGAAACGGAGAAGGAGACGGGGAAACAGAGAGGTGGAAACGGAGAGGGAGAGGAGGAAACAGAGAAGGAGAGGAGGAGAAGGAGAAGGAGACGGGAAAACAGAGAGGTGGAAACGGAGACGGAGAGGAGGAAACAGAGAAGGAGAGGAGGAAACGGAGAAGGAGACGGGAAAACAGAGAGGTGGAAACGGAGAGGGAGAGGAGGAAACGGAGAAGGAGAGGAGGAAACGGAGAAGGAGAGGAGGAAACGGAGAAGGAGACGGGGAAACAGAGAGGTGGAAACGGAGAGGGAGAGGAGGAAACGGAGATGGAGAGGAGGAAACGGAGGAGACGGGGAAACGGAGAAGGAGACGGGGAAACAGAGAGGTGGAAACGGAGAGGGAGAGGAGGAAACGGAGAAGGAGAGGAGGAAACGGAGAAGGAGAGGAGGAAATGGAGAAGGAGACGGGGAAACAGAGAGGTGGAAACGGAGAGGGAGAGGAGGAAACGGAGAAGGAGAGGAGGAAACGGAGAAGGAGACGGGGAAACGGAGAAGGAGACGGGGAAACAGAGAGGTGGAAACAGAAATGAGGAAATGGAAAGTGGGAGGGGAAGTGGAGAGGGGGAACAGAGGGGGGGGAAATGGAGAGTGAGAGGGGGAAACGGAGAGAGGGGATAAAGGGAGTGGAAGTAAATGGAGAGGGGGGAAATGGAGATGGAGAGGGGACAACAGAGAGGGAGAAATGGAGAGGGGAAATGGAGGAAGAGGGGGAAACAGAGAGGGAACTGGAGGAAGAGGGGGAAACATAGAGAGGGAAAGGGGGAAAAAAGAGGGGCAGTGGGAATGGAGAGGGAGAAAACGAGAGGGGGAAACAGCAGAAGGTAAGCAGAAAATGTACTATACGGACACCTATAGGCATCATTAAACTGGGAGAGAGAAGGAGAGAGAGGGTGAGAGAGAGGTGAGAGGGAGAGAGAGAGAGAGAGAGAGAGAGAGAGAGAGAGACAGAGAGAGAGAGAGAGAGAGAGAGAGAGAGAGAGAGGGAGAGAGAGAGAGAGGGAGAGAGAGATAGAGAGAGAGAGAGGGAGAGGGGGAGGGGGAGGGGGAGGGAGAGAGAGATAGAGGGAGAGGGGGAGGGAGAGAGAGATAGAGAGGAAGGGAGAAAGACAGGTGGAGGAGAATTAGACACCATCTGTAAAATGTGATGTTGGCGTTGAGAATGTTATTTTCGACAAGATTAGGCATGTGTGTGTGTGTGTGTGTGTGTGTGTGTGTGTGTGTGTGTGTGTGTGTGTGTGGAAACATTGTGTATGTGTGGAAGGGAATAAGAGAGAGAGATTAGAAAGAGAGGAAGAGAAACCTGAATATGAAAACAGGGAGGAAGAGACTGATGACGGGCACATGGAAGGGAGGGAGGGATGGAAGGAGGAGGGGAGGAAGGGAGGAAGGGAAGAAGGAGGGGAGGGAGGGAGGGAGGTTAGGGAGGGAGGGAGGGAGGGGAGAACAGGAGGGCGGGAAGAACAGGAGGGCAGGAGGGAGGGGAGAACAGGAGGGCGGGAGGGAGGGAGGGGAGAACAGGAGGGAGGGAGGGAGGGAGGGAGGGAGGGAGGGAGGGAGGGAGGGAGGGAGGGGAGAACAGGAGCAGGAGGGAGGGCTCGGTCTGAAGGGACGATCAAATCCAGTAGTTATGAAACTGAAGAAAAGAAATGATAATCCACCAACTGAATTTAACTGTAAGGAATTGTTTCCTAATAATAGTATGAAATGAACAGCTGTACAGAGATACTCTGTACGAGACGCAATTAAATTATTTAAGCCAGGGAAAACTCCAGGGCTGCATGGTATACCAGTTGAGGTATATCAAACCTTTTCCGATGTACTCGAAGATCCACTATTTGCTATAAAAATCCAACATAAACTATCAGATACTCAACAAGAAGGTCTGATTTCACTATCAGATACTCAACAAGCAGGTCTGATTTCACTATCAGATACTCAACAAGAAGGTCTGATTTCACTATCAGATACTCAACAAGAAGGTCTGATTTCACTATCAGATACTCAACAAGAAGGTCTGATTTCACTATCAGATACTCAACAAGAAGGTCTGATTTCACTATCAGATACTCAACAAGAAGGTCTGATTTCACTATCAGATACTCAACAAGAAGGTCTGATTTCACTATCAGATACTCAACAAGAAGGTCTGATTTCACTATCAGATACTCAACAAGAAGGTCTGATTTCACTATCAGATACTCAACAAGAAGGTCTGATTTCACTATCAGATACTCAACAAGAAGGTCTGATTTCACTATCAGATACTCAACAAGAAGGTCTGATTTCACTATCAGATACTCAACAAGAAGGTCTGATTTCACTATCAGATACTCAACAAGAAGGTCTGATTTCACTATCAGATACTCAACAAGAAGGTCTGATTTCACTATCAGATACTCAACAAGAAGGTCTGATTTCACTATCGGATACTATCAGATACTCAACAAGAAGGTCTGATTTTACTATCGGATACTCAACAAGAAGGTCTGATTTTACTATCGGATACTCAACAAGAAGGTCTGATTTCACTATCAGATACTCAACAAGAAGGTCTGATTTTACTATCGGATACTCAACAAGAAGGTCTGATTTCACTATCAGATACTCAACAAGAAGGTCTGATTTCAGAAGGTCTGATTTCCCAGGTGGTAAATATAAAGATTCAGTGTTGTGATGCAAAAATACCTAGCAAAAATCATTGTGCATAGAATTAAAAAGGTATTGACGGATATTATGCATCCTGATATTATTCATCCTGATTGTTTTACATGGACGATACATTGGAGATAATATAAGACAAGTACTGGAAACAATAGAACACTGAATGAAGACCATTGTGATGTCATCAATCAGAACCTGAAAGTACTGGAAACAATAGAACACTGAATGAAGACCATTGTGATGTCATCAATCAGAACCTGAAAGTAGTGGAAACAATAGAACACTGAATGAAGACCATTGTGATGTCATCAATCAGAACCTGAAAGTAGTGGAAACAATAGAACACTGAATGAAGACCATTGTGATGTCATCAATCAGAACCTGAAAGTAGTGGAAACAATAGAACACTGAATGAAGACCATTGTGATGTCATCAATCAGAACCTGAAAGTACTGGAAACAATAGAACACTGTGAAACATCTGGGAAACCAGGCCTGGTATTTATGGTAGAAAAGGCTTTTAATAAAGTTTGGCTAGAATTTATACACTAAGTAAGCCAAACATTAGTAGCACCTTCCTAATGCTGAGTATTTTTGTCATGAGAACAGCCTCAATTTGTTGGGACATGGACTCTACAAGGTGTCGAAAGCGTTCCACAGGGATGCTGGTCCATGTTGACTCTACAAGGTGTCGAAAGCGTTCCACAGGGATGCTGGTCCATGTCGACTCCAATGCTTCCCGCAGTTGTGTCAAGTTGGCTGGATGTCCTTTGGGTGGTGGACCATTCTTGAAACACACTGGAAACTATTGAGTGTGAAAAACCCAGCAGCGTTGCAGTTCTTGACACAAACCGGTGTGCCTGGTACTTACCAGCATACCCAGTTTAAAGTCACTTCTCTGTCATAATGAATACATTAAGTCCCTGACACACTTCTCTGTCATAATGAATACATTAAGTTCCTGACACACTTCTCTGTCATAATGAATACATTAAGTTCCTGACACACTTACTTCTCTGTCATAATGAATACATTAAGTTCCTGACACACTTCTCTGTCATAATGAATACATTAAGTCCCTGACACACTTCTCTGTCATAATGAATACATTAAGTTCCTGACACACTTCTCTGTCATAATGAATACATTAAGTTCCTGACACACTTCTCTGTCATAATGAATACATTAAGTCCCTGACACACTTCTCTGTCATAATGAATACATTAAGTTCCTGACACACTTCTCTGTCATAATGAATACATTAAGTTCCTGACACACTTCTCTGTCATAATGAATACATTAAGTTCCTGACACACTTCTCTGTCATAATGAATACATTAAGTCCCTGACACACTTCTCTGTCATAATGAATACATTAAGTTCCTGACACACTTCTCTGTCATAATGAATACATTAAGTTCCTGACACACTTCTCTGTCATAATGAATACATTAAGTTCCTGACACACTTCTCTGTCATAATGAATACATTAAGTTCCTGACACACGTCTCTGTCATAATGAATACACACACGTCAGTTTGACACACTCTCCCCTGTCACATCAATGGTCATGAAACCCTGTCAATCAATACTAATCTAAAAGGGAGTGAATGATGGACTGATGAACAAGTCTAAAGGGACAGATTCATTATAGAAGCGTCTGCTAGTCAAAAGGGACTCTCTCAGTGCTCTTAAATCACCCCGGAGACAGGTGGAATGAATCGTTAACCATCCGACGACGAAGCTATCTGACCCCGACTTCCAAAGGGCTTTTCCATTGTTTTCCCTGAGTTTTGTTCTTCTCTGAGTTTTGTTCTTCTCTTAAGGATGTAATCTGACTGAAGACCATTGTGATGTCATCAATCAGAACCTGAGGCCCATTGTGACATCGTCAATTAGAACCGGAGGCCCATTGTGACATCGTCAATTAGAACCCGAGGCCCATTGTGACATTGTCAATTAGAACCTGAGGCCCATTGTGACATCGTCAATTAGAACCCGAGGCCCATTGTGACATCGTCAATTAGAACCCGAGGCCCATTGTGACATCGTCAATTAGAATATGTCCCAACGTTGTAGATAGTGCTTCCAGCTCACACTCTCAAACACGTAGATCCCCTGAACGCAGCTCACTCTCCAGATCCCAATCACCTGAATTCTAATCACCTGTTCACACACCTGTATGTCATTATCACACACTATTTAGTTCAGTTCTTTGTACCTCATCATCGTGATGTATTGTTTGTTTTGTTACACACTTCTATTTGGAGCTCTGTTATTTCCATATTAGTTAGGCTAAAGTACAGGCAGGAAACTATCATATTTCCTGTCATCAACGTCTTGCCTGATCTCCCGGACAACGTTATTAGCCTTTTCCCTGCCTGTACTGTTACCTTGTTGGACCCCCTGTGTATGACCTACTGCCTGCCCCTGGACCCAGCTACCTGCCTCCTCCTGTGTATGACCTTCTGCCTGCCCCTGGACCCAGCTACCTGCCTCCTTCTGTGTATGACCTTCTGCCTGCCCCTGGACCCAGCTACCTGCCTCCTCCTGTGTATGACCTTCTGCCTGCCCCTGGACCCAGCTACCTGCCTCCTCCTGTGTATAACCTTCTGCCTGCCCCTGGACCCAGCTACCTGCCTCCTCCTGTGTATGACCTACTGCCTGCACCCCTGGACCCAGCTACCTGCCTCCTCCTGTGTATGACCTTCTGCCTGCCCCTGGACCCAGCTACCTGCCTCCTCCTGTGTATGACCTTCTGCCTGCCCCTGGATCCAGCTACCTGCCTCCTCCTGTGTATGACCTTCTGCCTGCCCCTGGACGCAGCTACCTGCCTCCTCCTGTGTATAACCTTCTGCCTGCCCCTGGACCCAGCTACCTGCCTCCTCCTGTGTATGACCTACTGCCTGCCCCTGGACCCAGCTACCTGCCTCCTCCTGTGTATGACCTTCTGCCTGCCCCTGGACCCAGCTACCTGCCTCCTCCTGTGTATGACCTTCTGCCTGCCCCTGGACCCAGCTACCTGCCTCCTCCTGTGTATGACCTTCTGCCTGCCCCTGGACCCAGCTACCTGCCTCCTCCTGTGTATGACCTTCTGTCTGCCCCTGGATCCAGCTACCTGCCTCCTCCTGTGTATGACCTTCTGCCTGCCCCTGGACCCAGCTACCTGCCTCCTCCTGTGTATGACCTTCTGCCTGCCCCTGGACCCAGCTACCTGCCTCCTCCTGTGTATGACCTTCTGCCTGCCCCTGGACCCAGCTACCTGCCTCCTCCTGTGTATGACCTACTGCCTGCCCCTGGACCCAGCTACCTGCCTCCTCCTGTGTATGACCTTCTGCCTGCCCCTGGACCCAGCTACCTGCCTCCTCCTGTGTATGACCTTCTGCCTGCCCCTGGACCCAGCTACCTGCCTCCTCCTGTGTATGACCTTCTGCCTGTCCCTGGACCCAGCTACCTGCCTCCTCCTGTGTATAACCTTCTGCCTGCCCCTGGACCCAGCTACCTGCCTCCTCCTGTGTATAACCTTCTGCCTGCCCCTGGACCCAGCTACCTGCCTCCTCCTGTGTATGACCTTCTGCCTGCCCCTGGACCCAGCTACCTGCCTCCTCCTGTGTATGACCTTCTGCCTGCCCCTGGACCCAGCTACCTGCCTCCTCCTGTGTATGACCTTCTGCCTGCCCCTGGACCCAGCTACCTGCCTCCTCCTGTGTATGACCTTCTGCCTGCCCCTGGACCCAGCTACCTGCCTCCTCCTGTGTATAACCTTCTGCCTGCCCCTGGACCCAGCTACCTGCCTCCTCCTGTGTATGACCTACTGCCTGCACCCCTGGACCCAGCTACCTGCCTCCTCCTGTGTATGACCTTCTGCCTGCCCCTGGACCCAGCTACCTGCTTCCTCCTGTGTATGACCTTCTGCCTGCCCCTGGATCCAGCTACCTGCCTCCTCCTGTGTATGACCTTCTGCCTGCCCCTGGACGCAGCTACCTGCCTCCTCCTGTGTATAACCTTCTGCCTGCCCCTGGACCCAGCTACCTGCCTCCTCCTGTGTATGACCTACTGCCTGCCCCTGGACCCAGCTACCTGCCTCCTCCTGTGTATGACCTTCTGCCTGCCCCTGGACCCAGCTACCTGCCTCCTCCTGTGTATGACCTTCTGCCTGCCCCTGGACCCAGCTACCTGCCTCCTCCTGTGTATGACCTTCTGCCTGCCCCTGGACCCAGCTACCTGCCTCCTCCTGTGTATGACCTTCTGTCTGCCCCTGGATCCAGCTACCTGCCTCCTCCTGTGTATAACCTTCTGCCTGTCCCTGGACCCAGCTACCTGCCCCTGGACCCAGCTACCTGCCTCCTCCTGTGGTCTTTTACAAATAAACACCGGCTGCGCCCTGCGCATGAAACCAGCTCTCAGTCTCCCATTGTGTTCATGAGAGATATAATGACAGGCACCGGTGTATAGTGAAGCGATAAGGCCCGAGGAGGTGTGGTATACGGTCAATATACCACGGCTAAGGGATGTTCTTAGGCACGACACAACACGGAGGACAATATTTGTCACGTGCTTTGTGACTGTGTAGGACCGCTTGGTGCATGATTACTCCACTACTTTGACAGGCATCAGTAGGGATTACGTTGTGAGTATAGGCAATGCCCACTGAAAATAAAGTGGGAACCCGGTTTAAACCTGTGTATATCCTCCACTACACCATTGGCCCTTAGTGTTTTACAAAAAGGTGCTCTCTCCTACATGAGTGGGCTGCTATAACGGCCTTTCAGAATCATTATCCTGTCACACACTGAAGGTGTATAGGTTCACACACTGAAGGTCTATAGGTTGACACACTGAAGGTCTATAGGGTCACACACTGAAGGTCTATAGGGTCACACACTGAAGGTCTGTCTATAGGTTGACACACTGAAGACTAATGTCTATAGTAGATATAAAGGCTGTATCCATGTTTCAGTACAGGGGTGTGTATATGACATTTAGAAAGTATACAGACCACTTCCCCTTTTCCACATGTAGTAACGTTACAGTCTTATTCTGAAATGGATAAGGTCCCACAGTTGACAGTGCATGTCAGAGCAAAAACCAAGACATGAGGTGGAAGGAATTGTCCGTAGAGCTCCAGGACAGGGTTATGTCGAGGGACAGATCTGGGGAAGGGTACCAAAACATTTCTGCAGCTTTGAAGGTCCCCAAGAACACAGTGGCCTCCATCATTCTTAAATGGAAGAAGTTTGGAACCACCAAGACTCTTCCTAGAGCTGGCTGTCCTACCAAACTGAGTAATCGGGGAGAAGAGCCTTGGTCAGGGAGGTGATCAAGAACCCAATTAGTTCTTGGTTAACAAGCTCCAGAGTTTATCCAGAAGGAGAACCATCTCTGCAGCACTCCACCAATCAGGCCTTTATGGTAGAGTGGCCAGACGGAAGCCATCCTCAGTAAAAGGCACATGACAGCCTGCTGGGCACCTAAAGGACTCTCAACAAGATTCTCTGGTCTGATGAAACCAAGATTGAACTATTTGGCCTGAATGCCAAGCATCACGTCTGGAGGAATCCTGGCACCATCCCTACGGTGAAGCATGGTGGTGGCAGCATCATGCTGTGGGGATGTTTTTCAGTGGCAGGGACTGGGAGACTAGTCAGGATTGAGGGAAAGATGAACAGCGCAATGTACCGAGAAATTCTTGTTAAAAACCTGCTCCAGAGCCCTCAGGACCTCAGACTGGTACGAAGGTTCACCTTCCAACAGGACAACGACCCTAAGCACACAGCTAAGACAACGTAGGATTGGCTTCGGGACAAGTCTCTGAATGCCCTTGAGTGGCCCAGCCAGAGCCTGGACTTGAACCAGACCGAACATCTCTGGAGAGACCTAAAAATAGCTGTGCAGTGATGCTCCCCATCCAACCTGACAGAGCTTGAGAAGATCTGCAGAGAAGATAAATACAGGTGTGCCAAGCTTGTAGCGTCATACCCAAGAAGACTTGATTCTGTAATCACTGCCAAAGGTGCTTCAACAAAGTACCTAGTAAATGGTCTGAATAGTTATGTAAATGTGATATTTCAGTGTATTATTTTTAATAAATGTGCAAAAAAAATATGTTTTTTTGCTTTGTCATTATGGGGTATTGTGATGTCATTATGGGGTATTGTGATGTCATTATGGGGTATTGTGATGTCATTATGGGGTATTGTGTGTACATTGAAGAGCAAAATGTTTTATTTAATCCATTTTAGAATAAGGCTGTAACATAACAAAATATGGAAAAAGTCAAGGGGTCTGAATACTTTCCGAATGCCCTGTATATCAACAAATTGGCGCGGGCACTAGGACAGTCTGCAGCACCCGGCCTCACCCTACTAGAATCTGAAGTCAAATGTCTACTGTTTGCTGATGATCTGGTGCTTCTGTCCCCAACCAATGAGGGCCTACAGCAGCACCTAGATATCCTGCACAGATTCTGCCAGACCTGGACCCTGACAGACCTGGGCCCTGACAGACCTGGGCCCTGACAGTAAATCTCAGTAAGATCAAAATAATGGTGTTCCAAAAAAGGTCCAGTTGTCAGGACACTGTTGTCCTAGAGCACACAAAAAACTATACATACCTTGGCCTAAATATCAGCGCCACAGGTAACTTCCACAAAGCTCTGAACAATCTTAGAGACAAGGCAAGAAGGGCCTTCTATGCCATCAAAAGGAACATAAAATTCGACATACCAATTAGGATCTGGCTAAAAATACTTGAATCAGTTATAGAACCCATTGCCCTTTACGGTTGTGAGGTCTGGGGTCCGCTCACCAACCAAGAATTCAGTAAATGGGACAAACACCAAATTGAGACTCCGCATGCAGAATTCTGCAAAAATATCCT
Organism: Oncorhynchus mykiss; assembly: GCF_013265735.2. Classification (NCBI taxonomy): domain Eukaryota; kingdom Metazoa; phylum Chordata; class Actinopteri; order Salmoniformes; family Salmonidae; genus Oncorhynchus; species Oncorhynchus mykiss. The sequence goes on along the minus strand of NC_048585.1, from coordinate 62,093,142 downwards.
CCGTGTACAACATAGAACACCAAATAATGCAGAGCAAAATTAGGCCGATACCCACTAATTATCAAAATCCAGAAAAGAGCCGTTAAATTCTACAACCACCTAAAAGGAAGCGATCAGTTTCCATGGAACTACATATACTGCAGCTGTTATTTTGTCTGGTTCTTAAATTGAGCTGCTATACTTACATTTTATTAAATTTTTTAGAAATGGTCTTTAATGCCAAGAGACAAGTTCCTTAGCTTATCTGTCTTCTTCTCTGTCTTCTTCTCTGTCTTCTTCTCTGTCTTCTTCTCTGTCTTCTTCTCTGTCTTCTTCATCCTCCATTTTCAACTTTTGTTATTGACCAAATACTTATTCTTCTTCATCCTCCATTTCTTGCTTTAATGCTGTTATCAGTTGGTTGAAGTTTTGGGTAGAGACGACATTTCCATATATTTTTGTTAGCTACGTGTGTGACCTAACTCCACCAGTCCTATTTATGACATCATTTACAAAGATTATACCGTTTTTTAAATATATATATATATATTGTTTTAATCAATTAGTATATTTGAGTTTAACCATAATAATTGTTCTGTTATTTTCTCTTCTTCTGGGGGATTAAACTGCAATTTCAACCAACTTTCTATGGCTTGTTTTTAAAAATAGCAATATTTTGGAGAGGATTTCATTGTCAAGTAACGGAGAGTGAGAGGTTCTAATCTGAATAAAGGGAAAAGAGCTTGGAACATGAGGAGAGCCTATATTACTAATCTGCTGGAGAACCAGTTCGGATTTAAATGCAACTTTTGACTGAAGCCTTTTGAATAGAACATCTTCCTAACACTGCAGGAGATCAGACTCTCTCTCTCTCTCTCTCTGGGGGGGTTCTGGGAGCCGCACGGTGGCTCTGAAGGGGACTCAGAAAGGGCTGGGGGGGTGGCAGGGGGAGGTTTGGGACCGGGCACCGGGCTCTTCTCTGAGAAGATGTTGGCGTTCCCTGTATAAGCCTCCCATGGAGAAGCGTATTCCTGATCTACACTGGAGGATTGTTTACTGGGCTTTCGCTACGAACGGAGACGTGTCTCACCTTGATCCATTAGTGAGGAGGAGATCTTTGGCCCAAATACTTACATAATTAAAAAAATATACATTTCATTTTAACAGACTAGAAAGTTAAAACCAAGCTCCCCCCTCGTCCACATAGAACTCCCCTGATGCTCCACACCCCTACAAAGTCCCCCAGACTGTCCACCAGTCCCCCATATACCTGACCCAGTGTCAGCCTTCACCAGTCCCCCATATATCTGACCCAGTGTAAGCCTTCACCAGTCCCCCATATATCTGACCCAGTGTCAGCCTTCACCAGTCCCCCATATATCTGACCCAGTGTCAGCCTTCACCAGTCCCCCATATATCTGACCCAGTGTCAGCCTTCACCAGTCCCCCATATATCTGACCCAGTGTCAGCCTTCACCAGTCCCCCATATATCTGACCCAGTGTCAGCCTTCACCAGTCCCCCATATATCTGACCCAGTGTCAGCCTTCACCAGTCCCCATATATCTGACCCAGTGTCAGCCTTCACCAGTCCCCCATATATCTGACCCAGTGTCAGCCTTCACCAGTCCCCCATATATCTGACCCAGTGTCAGCCTTCACCAGTCCCCCATATATCTGACCCAGTGTCAGCCTTCACCAGTCCCCCATATAAAAATGGCCCAGGACCCGTCAGCACCCATCCCCAGGACCAGCCCATCAGCAGCCATCCCCAGGACCAGGACCAGCCCGTCAGCAGCCATCCCCAGGACCATCCCCAGGACCAGCCCGTCAGCAGCCATCCCCAGGACCAGCCCATCAGCAACCATCCCCAGGACCAGGACCAGCCCATCAGCAGCCATCCCCAGGAGCAGCCCATCAGCAGCCATCCCCAGGACCAGGACCAGCCCGTCAGCAGCCATCCCCAGGACCAGCCCCAGGACCAGCCCTAGGACCAGCCCGTCAGCAGCCATCCCCAGGACCATCCCCAGGACCAGCCCTAGGACCAGCCCGTCAGCAGCCATCCCCAGGACCAGCCCATCAGCAACCATCCCCAGGACCAGAACCAGCCCATCAGCAGCCATCCCCAGGACCAGCCCATCAGCAACCATCCCCAGGACCAGGACCAGCCCATCAGCAGCCATCCCCAGGACCAGCCCATCAGCAGCCATCCCCAGGACCAGGACCAGCCCGTCAGCAGCCATCCCCAGGACCAGCTAGGACCAGCCCGTCAGCAGCCATCCCCAGGACCAGTCCATCAGCAACCATCCCCAGGACCAGGACCAGCCCATCAGCAGCCATCCCCAGGACCAGCCCATCAGCAGCCATCCCCAGGACCAGTAAATCAGCAGCCATCCCAAGGACCAGGACCAGCCCGTCAGCAGCCATCCCCAGGACCAGCTAGGACCAGCCCGTCAGCAGCCATCCCCAGGACCAGCCCATCAGCAACCATCCCCAGGACCAGGACCAGGACCAGCCCATCAGCAGCCATCCCCAGGACCAGCCCATAAGCAGCCATCCCCAGGACCAGCCCATCAGCAGCCATCCCCTGGACCAGCTCATCAGCAGCCATCCCCAGGACCAGGACCAGCCCGTCAGCAGCCATCCCCAGGACCAGGACCAGCCCATCAGCAACCATCCCCAGGACCAGGACCAGCCCGTCAGCAGCCATCCCCAGGACCAGCCCATCAGCAACCATCCCCAGGACCAGGACCAGCCCGTCAGCAGCCATCCCCAGGACCAGGACCAGCCCGTCAGCAGCCATCCCCAGGACCAGGACCAGCCCATCAGCAACCATCCCCAGGACCAGGACCAGCCCGTCAGCAGCCATCCCCAGGACCAGCCCGTCAGCAGCCATCCCCAGGACGAGGACCAGCAGGTCAGCAGCCATCCCCAGGACCAGGACCAGCCCGTCAGCAGCCATCCCCAGGACCAGCCCGTCAGCAGCCATCCCCAGGACGAGGACCAGCAGGTCAGCAGCCATCCCCAGGACCAGGACCAGCTCATCAGCAGCCATCCCCAGGACCAGGACCAGCTCATCAGCAACCAGCTCATCAGCAGCCTGCAGGAGGAGAAATACGGATGTTGTGAAATGTAATAGTCTTCTTTCCCAAGGAATGAGCACCCAACATGGCTGCCAATGTGGTAAGGATGCAACCAGGGCCGATGCGGATGGTGGTTACTCATGTACAGGACAGGAAGTCTTCTAACTGTTCATCCCAGACAGCATCCAGAAAATCATTCTAGACTGCACTAATTTGGGGGGAAGGTGTTTGTTTGGTGAGAGATGGAAGGAGATGGACCAAACTCATTTACATGCATACTTTGGGGGTTCTTATCCTTTCTGGTGTTTTCAGATCAAATGGGAAATCCACAGAATCCCTGTTGGATGCAGAAACTGGCAGAGAACTTTTCAGTGAAAACAACGTCTCTGGAAAACTTCCACATTATTTCCAGGATTATCTGCTTCGATAACCGAGACACCAGACCAGCTCAGCGGCAGAGAGACAAGCTAGCTGCTATCAGGTCAGTGCAGAGAGACAAGCTAGCTGCTATCAGGTCAGTGCAGAGAGACAAGCTAGCTGCTATCAGGTCAGTGCAGAGAGACAAGCTAGCTGCTATCAGGTCAGTGCAGAGAGTCAAGCTAGCTGCTATCAGGTCAGTGCAGAGAGACAAGCTAGCTGCTATCAGGTCAGTGCAGAGAGACAAGCTAGCTGCAAGTGGGTGGGACAAGTGGGGGGACCGCCTTCCCCTGGACCCAACCTTGCTGTTGATGAGCAGCTTATGCCGTTTAGGGTCCGCTGCCCCTTCAGGCAGTTCATACCGTCTAAACCCAATGGAATAAAGATCTGGGCTGCCTGTGATGCAGCTTCATCATATGTGTGGAACTTGCAAGTGTATACAGGGAAGTCAGAAGGAGGAGCCCCTGAGAAGAACCGAGGGATGAGGGTTGTCCTGGACGTGACACAGGGGACTCTGTGTCCACAACATCACATGTGATTGCTTTTTTACTTCGCACAAGACAGACAGGACAGGAGCTCCTCAAGAGGAAGCTGACGACGGTAGGAACAGTATGGAAAAACAAGCCAGAGCTCCCACCTCAGCTGTTAAAAACACAGAACAGGCCTATCAATTCCTCTCAGTTTGTGTTCATGGCCGACACGTCCCTAGTGTCCTACAGGCAAAAGAAAGGCCAAATGTGGTACTCATTGTGTGCGTTGCATATGGATGGAAGAATCTGTAGCCAGGAACATCAGAAACCAAAGGAGCGGTGGTCAATTTAGACAAGCTGGTGAAAAACCCTACGCTTGACATCTTGTCATATTCTTCAACATCTTGGACTTCTCGGCTGACAACGACAGACAGACAGACAGGCTGACAGAGACAGACAGACAGGCTGGAAGGCAGACAGACAGACAGACAGACAGACAGGCTGACCGACAGTCTGGAAGACGGACAGACAGACAGACAGACAGACAGACAGACAGACAGACAGACAGACAGACAGACAGACAGACAGACAGACAGAGACTGGAAGGCAGACAGACAGACAGACAGAGACTGGAAGGCAGACAGACAGACAGGCAGACAGACAGACAGACAGACAGACAGACAGACAGACAGACAGACAGACAGACAGACAGACAGACAGACAGACAGACAGATAGACAGAGAGACAGAGTTAGAGAGAAACACAGACAGACAGACAGACAGACAGACAGACAGACAGACAGACAGATAGACAGAGTTAGAGACAGACAGACAGACAGAGTTAGAGAGAAACACAGACAGACAGACAGACAGACAGACAGACAGACAGACAGTCTCTAGCTATACGGTACCTGGGACAGACAGACAGACAGACAGACAGACAGACAGTCTCTAGCTATACGGTGCCTGGGACAGACAGACAGACAGACAGACAGTCTCTAGCTATACGGTGCCTGGGACAGACAGACAGACAGTCTCTAGCTATACGGTGCCTGGGACAGACAGACAGACAGACAGACAGTCTCTAGCTATACGGTGCCTGGGACAGACAGACAGACAGTCTCTAGCTATACGGTGCCTGGGACAGACAGACAGACAGACAGACAGACAGACAGTCTCTAGCTATACGGTGCCTGGGACAGACAGACAGACAGACAGACAGACAGTCTCTAGCTATACGGTGCCTGGGACAGACAGACAGACAGACAGACAGACAGTCTCTAGCTATACGGTGCCTGGGACAGACAGACAGACAGACATACAGACAGTCTCTAGCTATACGGTGCCTGGGACAGACAGACAGACAGACAGACAGTCTCTAGCTATACGGTGCCTGGGACAGACAGACAGACAGTCTCTAGCTATACGGTGCCTGGGACAGACAGACAGACAGACAGACAGACAGACAGTCTCTAGCTATACGGTGCCTGGGACAGACAGACAGACAGTCTCTAGCTATACGGTGCCTGGGACAGACAGACAGACAGACAGACAGACAGACAGTCTCTAGCTATACGGTGCCTGGGACAGACAGACAGACTGACAGACAGTCTCTAGCTATATGGTGCCTGGGACAGACAGACAGACAGACAGACAGTCTCTAGCTATACGGTGCCTGGGACAGACAGACAGACAGACAGACAGACAGACAGTCTCTAGCTATACGGTGCCTGGGACAGACAGACAGACAGACAGACAGTCTCTAGCTATACGGTGCCTGGGACAGACAGACAGACAGACAGACAGTCTCTAGCTATACGGTGCCTGGGACAGACAGACAGACAGACAGACAGACAGTCTCTAGCTATACGGTGCCTGGGACAGACAGACAGACAGACAGACAGACAGTCTCTAGCTATACGGTGCCTGGGACAGAGAGACAGACAGACAGACAGACAGTCTCTAGCTATACGGTGCCTGGGACAGAGAGACAGACAGACAGACAGACAGTCTCTAGCTATACGGTGCCTGGGACAGAGAGACAGACAGACAGACAGACAGTCTCTAGCTATACGGTGCCTGGGACAGAGAGACAGACAGACAGACAGACAGTCTCTAGCTATACGGTGCCTGGGACAGAGAGACAGACAGACAGACAGACAGTCTCTAGCTATACGGTGCCTGGGACAGAGAGACAGACAGACAGACAGACAGTCTCTAGCTATACGGTGCCTGGGAGTGACTGTAACATTACATGACCTTTCTGCTTAATCAAACGCTGTCACCATCGTTTAACCTCCTGCAGTTGGCCCGGTGTGTGTGTGAGTGTGTGAGTGTGTGTGAGTGTGTGTGTGTGTGTGTGTGTGTGTGTGTGTGTGTGTGTGTGTGTGTGTGTGTGTGTGTGTGTGTGTGTGTGTGTGTGTGTGTGTGTGTGTGTGTGTGTGTGTTAGTTAGACAAATTCAGGCTGGGCTGTGAAGACTTTCTGACAGCACTGTCTAAATGTACAGTACCAGTCAAAAGGGTTTTTCTTTATTTTTACTATTTTCTACATTGTAGAGTAATAGTGAAGACATCAAAACTATGAAATGACACATATGGAATCATGTAGTAACCAAAAAAAAAAGTGTTAAACAAATGAAAATATATATTATATTTTAGATTCTTCAAAGTAGCCACCCTTTGCCTTGATGACAGCTTTGCACATTCTTGGCATTCTCTCAACCAGCTTCATGAGGTAGTCACCTGGAATGCATTTCAATTAACAGGTGTGCCTTGTTTTTTTTTTGTTTTTTTACAATCGCACAGTAAAATCATTAACTCATGTACCTAATCTTCAGACCAAGTCGGCAAAACTGAAAGCACAAATTGTAAAACACACTTTTTTTTCACTAAAAACAGTTTTCTACATGATACCCATCATTCAAAACTAACAAGTATTGTGTTTCGTTTGGGAAACACTGTCATTCCAAATGCCTGATTCCCTACATCCAGTGCTCACGTGGGAGAACACTTATAGCCAATATCTTCACTTAGAAATCAGTGCTTCAGATTGGCTTTCTTGGTTTGGACAACAATGGAGGCAATATTGTAGAGAGAGTTAGAGGAAAAGGAGTAGGACGAAGAGAGGGACGAGGACGAGGAGGATATGTAGAAGGCCAGCATCCCAGAGTGGCCTCTTCACTGTTGACGTTGAGACTGGTGTTTTGCGGGTACTATTTAATGAAGCTGCCAGTTGAGGACTTGTGAGGCGTCTGTTTCTCAAACTAGACACTTTAATGTACTTGTCCTCTTGCTCTGTTGTGCACCGGGTCTTCAAACTTCAGAGTTTGGTCTCTCTTGATGTAGTGTTGTGTTGTTTCTCTTGTCGTGATGTGTGTTTTGTCCTATATTTTTTTTATTTCAATTATTGTTATTTTTAATCCCAGGCCTCCGTCCCTGCAGGAGGCCTTTTGCCTTTTGGTAGGCCGTCATTGTAAATAAGAATGTGTTCTTAACTGGCTTGTCTAGTTAAATTAATGTTAAATAAATAAATAAAATAAAGATCCCCAGGTCAAAATGCCACACTATATAGGGAATAGTGTGGCATTTGGGACCACCCTTAATTTCATTCCAATTTGAAAGGAAAGGCTGCATCAGA
>NC_048585.1:62078057-62080557 GCF_013265735.2 Oncorhynchus mykiss | reverse complement strand
TAATCTGAAAACAAGACTCCCTAAATTTTATCAGCATATCGATTGCGCAACCAGGGGTGGAAAGACCTTGGATCATTGTTACTCTAACTTCCGCGACGCATATAAGGCCCTGCCCCGCCCCCCTTTCGGAAAAGCTGACCACGACTCCATTTTGTTGATCCCTGCCTACAGACAGAAACTAAAACAAGAGGCTCCCACGCTGAGGTCTGTCCAACGCTGGTCCGACCAAGCTGACTCCACACTCCAAGACTGCTTCCATCACGTGGACTGGGAGATGTTTCGTATTGCGTCAGACAACAACATTGACGAATACGCTGATTCGGTGTGTGAGTTCATTAGAACGTGCGTTGAAGATGTCGTTCCCATAGCAACGATTAAAACATTCCCTAACCAGAAACCGTGGATTGATGGCAGCATTCGCGTGAAACTGAAAGCGCGAACCACTGCTTTTAATCAGGGCAAGGTGTCTGGTAACATGACCGAATACAAACAGTGCAGCTATTCCCTCCGCAAGGCTATCAAACAAGCTAAGCGTCAGTACAGAGACAAAGTAGAATCTCAATTCAACGGCTCAGACACAAGAGGCATGTGGCAGGGTCTACAGTCAATCACGGACTACAGGAAGAAATCCAGCCCAGTCACGGACCAGGATGTCCTGCTCCCAGGCAGACTAAACAACTTTTTTGCCCGCTTTGAGGACAATACAGTGCCACTGACACGGCCGGCAACGAAAACATGCGGTCTCTCCTTCACTGCAGCCGAGGTGAGTAAGACATTTAAACGTGTTAACCCTCGCAAGGCTGCAGGCCCAGACGGCATCCCCAGCCGCGCCCTCAGAGCATGCGCAGTCCAGCTGGCCGGTGTGTTTACGGACATATTCAATCAATCCCTATACCAGTCTGCTGTTCCCACATGCTTCAAGAGGGCCACCATTGTTCCTGTTCCCAAGAAAGCTAAGGTAACTGAGCTAAACGACTACCGCCCCGTAGCACTCACTTCCGTCATCATGAAGTGCTTTGAGAGACTAGTCAAGGACCATATCACCTCCACCCTACCTGACACCCTAGACCCACTCCAATTTGCTTACCGCCCAAATAGGTCCACAGACGATGCAATCTCAACCACACTGCACACTGCCCTAACCCATCTGGACAAGAGGAATACCTATGTGAGAATGCTGTTCATTGACTACAGCTCGGCATTCAACACCATAGTACCCTCCAAGCTCGTCATCAAGCTCGAGACCCTGGGTCTCGACCCCGCCCTGTGCAACTGGGTACTGGACTTCCTGACGGGCCGCCCCCAGGTGGTGAGGGTAGAAAACAACATCTCCTCCCCGCTGATCCTCAACACTGGGGCCCCACAAGGGTGCGTTCTGAGCCCTCTCCTGTACTCCCTGTTCACCCACGACTGCGTGGCCACGCACGCCTCCAACTCAATCATCAAGTTTGCGGACGACACAACAGTGGTAGGCTTGATTACCAACAACGACGAGACGGCCTACAGGGAGGAGGTGAGGGCCCTCGGAGTGTGGTGTCAGGAAAATAACCTCACACTCAACGTCAACAAAACTAAGGAGATGATTGTGGACTTCAGGAAACAGCAGAGGGAACACCCCCCTATCCACATCGATGGAACAGTAGTGGAGAGGGTAGCAAGTTTTAAGTTCCTCGGCATACACATCACAGACAAACTGAATTGGTCCACTCACACAGACAGCATTGTGAAGAAGGCGCAGCAGCGCCTCTTCAACCTCAGGAGGCTGAAGAAATTTGGCTTGTCACCAAAAGCACTCACAAACTTCTACAGATGCACAATCGAGAGCATCCTGGCGGGCTGTATCACCGCCTGGTACGGCAACTGCTCCGCCCTCAATCGTAAGGCTCTCCAGAGGGTGGTGAGGTCTGCACAACGCATCACCGGGGTCAAACTACCTGCCCTCCAGGACACCTACACCACCCGATGTCACAGGAAGGCCATAAAGATCATCAAGGACATCAACCACCCGAGCCACTGCCTGTTCACCCCGCTATCATCCAGAAGGCGAGGTCAGTACAGGTGCATCAAAGCTGGGACCGAGAGACTGAAAAACAGCTTCTATCTCAAGGCCATCAGACTGTTAAACAGCCACCACTAACATTGAGTGGCTGCTGCCAACACACTGACACTGACTCAACTCCAGCCACTTTAATAATGGGAATTGATGGGAAATGATGTAAATATATCACTAGCCACTTTAAACAATGCTACCTTATATAATGTTACTTACCCTACATTATTCATCTCATATGCATACGTATATACTGTACTCTATATCATCGACTGTATCCTTATGTAATACATGTATCACTAGCCACTTTAAACTATGCCACTTTGTTTACATACTCATCTCATTTGTACATACTGTACTCGATACCATCTACTGTATCTTGCCTATGCTGCTCTGTACCATCACTCACTCATATATCCTTATGTACATATTCTTTATCCCCTTACACTG
>NC_048585.1:62070557-62075557 GCF_013265735.2 Oncorhynchus mykiss | reverse complement strand
CTGTGTGTCTGCCTGTCTGTCTGTCTGTCTGTCTGTCTGTCTGTCTGTGTGTCTGTGTGTCTGTCTGTGTGTCTGTGAGACCTACCTGTATAGGCTGTCCTGGGGCCAGATTGAAGGTCCCATACTCTCTGAAGATAGCTAGTGGACTGGCCAGCACCGCACTCAGCACCCATGTGGCGGCAATCACCCCGAAACACACATCCTTTCTCATCCTGGTTTCCAGATGGTACACTATACACCTGTCAATCAATCAGCCAGCCAATCAATCACCCCGAAACACACATCCTTTCTCATCCTGGTCTCCAGATGGTACACTATACACCTTTCAATAAATCATCCAGCCAATCAATCACCCCGAAACACACATCCTTTCTCATCCTGGTCTCCAGGTGGTACACTATACACCTTTCAATAAATCATCCAGCCAATCAATCACCCCGAAACACACATCCTTTCTCATCCTGGTCTCCAGGTGGTACACTATACACCTGTCAATCAATCAGCCAGCCAATCAATCACCCCGAAACACACATCCTTTCTCATCCTGGTCTCCAGGTGGTACACTATACACCTGTCAATCAATGAGCCAGCCAATCAGTGTGCCAGTCAATCAATCAATCAGTCAGCCAGTCAATCAGTCAATCAGTCAGCCAGTCAATTAATCAATTAGTCAGCCAGCCAGTAAGTCAGTCAGCCTGTCAATCAGTCAGCTAGTCAATCAATCAGCCAGTCAATCTATCAGCTAGTCAATCAATCAATCAGCCAGCCAGCCAAACAATCAGTCAACAATGAATCAGTCAATGAATCAGTCAGTCATTTAAAAAACATCAATCGATCAAACAGTCAGTCAGCAGTTAAACTTGATGAAGTCTCACCTGTGTCTATCGAGGGCTATGACGTTGAGCGTCACCGTGGATACGTGGACAGCCAATCCCTGTGCATAGGGAAGCAGGAAACAAAGTACCTGGCCAAACTTCCACTCCCCGAGCAGAGTATAGACCAACGTGAAGGGGAGACATAATGTATTCACCAGGAGGTCAGCTAGAGAGAGAGATGAGGGGGGAAACAGAGAGAGAGAGACAGACAGAGAGAGACAGAGAGAGAGAGAGAGAGAGAGAGAGAGAGAGAGAGAGAGAGAGAGAGACATGTGGGGAGGAAAGAGAGAGGGAGAAAGAGAAGGAGAGAGAGACAGAGAGAGACAGAGACAGAGAGAGACAGAGAGAGAGAGAGAGAGAGAGAGAAAGAGAGAGACAGAGACAGAGAGAGACAGAGAGAGAGAGAGAGAGAGAGAGAAAGAGAGAGAGAGAGAGAGAGAATCAGTCTTAGAGCCCATTGCCCTTTGTTGTGAGGTCTGGGGTCCGCTCACCAACCAAGATTTCACAAAATGGGACAAACACCAAATTGAGACTCTGCATGCAGAATTCTGCAAAAAATATCCTCAGTGTACAACGTAGAACACCAAATAATGCAGAGCAGAATTGGGCCGATACCCACTAATTATCAAAATCCAGAAAAGAGCCGTTAAATTCTACAACCACCTAAAAGGAAGCGATTCCCAAACCTTCCATAACAAAGCCATCACCTACAGAGAGATGAACCTGGAGAAGAGTCCCCTAAGCAAGCTGGTCCTGGGGCTCTGTTCACAAGCACAAACACACCCTACAGAGCCCCAGGACAACAGCACAATTAGACCCAACCAAATCATGAGAAAACAAAAAGATAATTACTTAACATATTGGAAAGAATGAACAAAAAAACAGAGCAAACTAGAATGCTGTTTGGCCCTAAACAGAGAGTACACAGCGGCAGAATACCTGACCACTGTGACTGATCCAAACTTAAGGAAAGCTTTGACTATGTACAGACTCAGTGAGCATAGCCTTGCTATTGAGAAAGGCCGCCGTAGGCAGACCTGGCTCTCAAGAGAAGACAGGCTATGTGCACACTGCCCACAAAATGAGGTGGAAACTGAGCTGCACTTCCTAACCTCCTGCCCAATGTATGACCATATTAGAGAGACATATTTCCCTCAGATTACACAGACCCACAAAGAATTAGAAAATAAACCCAATTTTGATAAACTCCCATATCTACTGGGTGAAATTCCACAGTGTGCCATCACAGCAGCAAGATTTATGACCTGTTGCCACAAGAAAAGGGCAACCAGTGAAGAACAAACACCATTGTAAATACAACCCATATTTATGTTGATTTATTTTCCCTTTTGTACTTTAACTATTTACACATCATTACAACACTGTATATACACATAATATGTGTAATGGTTATTTTAAATTTTAAAAATGTAATTTAACTTTTGTTTATTATCTATTTCACTTGCTTTAGTAATGTAAACATATGTATCCCATGCCAATTAAAGCCCCTTGAATTGAAATTGAGAGAGAGACAAAGGCATATCTAACATCTTTAAGTAACAATGATAGAGACACAGGGGTTTCCTCAGCACATCAGACATAAACAAGACATGAAAAGTCCTCTGAGTTAAGAGTCCAGGCTTTGGGTGAGGTCTGACCACGCCAACCAATGGTCACAAGCAACGGTTGGTCATCGCCATTCTATCCAATCACAGAACATGAGTCTGAGATGGAACCAAGGCACATCACATTTGGGGGGGGGGGGGGGGGGGGGGGATAATCCAACCAGGATCCCCTGAACTATTCTTTGTTATTGGTACTGAACATGTGTAACCTTGGCAACAGTCTTCACTATGGGGGAACAGTGGGTGAACTGCCTTGTTCAGGTGCATAATGATGGCCCACCGGGGAACAGTGGGTTAACTGCCTTATTCAGGGGAACAGTGGGTTAACTGCCTTGTTCAGGGGAACAGTGGGTTAACTGCCTTGTTCAGGGGAACAGTGGGTTAACTGCCTTGTTCAGGGGAACAGTGGGTTAACTGCCTTGTTCAGGGGAACAGTGGGTTAACTGCCTTGTTCAGGGAAACAGTGGGTTACCTGCCTTGTTCAGGTGCAGAATGACGGCCTACCGGGGAACAGTGGGTTAACTGCCTTGTTCAGGTGCAGAATGACGGCCTACAGGGGAACAGTGGGTTAACTGCCTTGTTCAGGGGAACAGTGGGTTAACTGCCTTGTTCAGGTGCATAATGACGGCCTACCGGGGAACAGTGGGTTAACAGCCTTGTTCAGGGGAACAGTGGGTTAACTGCCTTGTTCAGGGGAACAGTGGGTTAACAGCCTTGTTCAGGGGAACAGTGGGTTAACTGCCTTGTTCAGGGGAACAGTGGGTTAACTGCCTTGTTCAGGGGAACAGTGGGTTAACTGCCTTGTTCAGGGGAACAGTGGGTTAACTGCCTTGTTCAGGGGAACAGTGGGTGAACTGCCTTGTTCAGGGGAACAGTGGGTTAACTGCCTTGTTCAGGGGAACAGTAGGTTAACTGCCTTGTTCAGGGAAACAGTGGGTTAACTGCCTTGTTTAGAGGAACAGTGGGTTAACTGCCTTGTTCAGGTGCATAATGACGGCCTACCGGGGAACAGTGGGTTAACTGCCTTGTTCAGGGGAACAGTGGGTTAACTGCCTTGTTCAGGGGAACAGTGGGTTAACTGCCTTGTTCAGGGGAACAGTGGGTGAACTGCCTTGTTCAGGGGAACAGTGGGTTAACTGCCTTGTTCAGGGGAACAGTGGGTTAACTGCCTTGTTCAGGGGAACAGTGGGTTAACTGCCTTGTTCAGGGGAACAGTGGGTTAACAGCCTTGTTCAGGGGAACAGTAAGTTAACTGCCTTGTTCAGGGGAACAGTGGGTTAACTGCCTTGTTCAGGGGAACAGTGGGTTAACAGCCTTGTTCAGGGGAACAGTGGGTTAACTGCCTTGTTGAGGGGAACAGTGGGTTAACAGCCTTGTTCAGGGGAACAGTGGGGTAACTGCCTTGGTCAGGGGAACAGTGGGTTAACAGCCTTGTTCAGGGGAACAGTGGGTTAACTGCCTTGTTCAGGGGAACAGTGAGTTAACTGCCTTGTTCAGGGGAACAGTGGGTTAACAGCCTTGTTCAGGGGAACAGTGGATTAACTGCCTTGTTCAGGGGAACAGTGGGGTAACTGCCTTGTTCAGGGGAACAGTGGGTTAACTGCCTTGTTCAGGGGAGCAGTGGGTTAACTGCCTTGTTCAGGGGAACAGTGGGTTAACTGCCTTGTTCAGGGGAACAGTGGGTTAACTGCCTTGTTCAGGGGGAACAGTGGGTTAACTGCCTTGTTCAGGGGAACAGTGGGTTAACTGCCTTGTTCAGGGGAACAGTGGGTTAACTGCCTTGTTCAGGGGAACAGTGGGTTAACTGCCTTGTTCAGGGGAACAGTGGGTTAACTGCCTTGTTCAGGGGAACAGTGGGTGAACTGCCTTGTTCAGGGGAACAGTGGGTTAACTGCCTTGTTCAGGGGAACAGTGGGTTAACTGCCTTGTTCAGGGGAACAGTGGGTTAACTGCCTTGTTCAGGGGAACAGTAGGTTAACTGCCTTGTTCAGGGAAACAGTGGGTTAACTGCCTTGTTTAGAGGAACAGTGGGTTAACTGCCTTGTTCAGGGAAACAGTGGGTTAACAGCCTTGTTCAGGGGAACAGTGGGTTAACAGCCTTGTTCAGGGGAACAGTGGGGTAACTGCCTTGTTCAGGGGAACAGTGGGTTAACTGCCTTGTTCAGGGGAACAGTGGGTTAACTGCCTTGTTCAGGGGAACAGTCAGTTAACTGCCTTGTTCAGGGGAACAGTGGGTTAACTGCCTTGTTCAGGGGAACAGTGGGTTAACTGCCTTGTTCAGGGGAACAGTGGGTTAACTGCCTTGTTCAGGGGAACAGTGGGTTAACTGCCTTGTTCAGGGGAACAGTGGGTTTAACTGCCTTGTCCAGGGGAACAGTGGGTTTACTTGCCAGCTCTGGGATTTGATCCAGCAACCTTTCGGTTACTGACCCAACGCTCTGATCACTAGGCTACCTTCAGCCCCTGTTTTGGTTTTAAACATGTCCAACCTTGTTAGAGT